>NW_023425344.1:105251074-105446517 GCF_014108415.1 Molossus molossus | reverse complement strand
GCTATATTCCACTGTGTACTAGAATCTTTGGTTTTTTAAACAGCTAGGTTTTTATGTGCTTCCCTTTAGTGCCTCCATAAAGAGCAAATAATAGAGCAGAAAGTGGGTTATAAATGAGCCAAAGCCAAATATGACCTTGTACAGGAGAAAGACAGAGACAAAACCCAAGCAGAAAGGCTGTGAGCAGAGGCACACCCGAGGAAAATTTCTGTATCTCCATGACCCCATTTATTTATAAATAAGAGAAATTAAAGTAATTCAGCATGACCCTATTACTTACTTAAATGTCCCCAAAGTTCCGTGATCAACACAAGAGACAAGCCTTTGAGGACTCATTGGTATGTGTTCACCTGACATCTGGCTTCTGTCAGGTGTGTTCCTTCTTTACTCTCCAAGATGTTTTAAAAACTGAACATTGTCAAAGGAGAGACTATTAAGTGACAAAGGACTTATCCATTTTAACTAAGGTATATAATAAAGATTAAAAACTATAAAGTATTTGGTTTAAAAAACTGATTGCATTAAGTACCTGAAAAATAAGTCAAAGGAAAAATAATTTTTGGAAAGGTTTATGTATATATTAATTAATTAGAATATATTTATTGTTTAAAATTTTTGCTGGAATTTTTTTAATTCTGTGTTTCAACTGTAAGTTGAATGTGATAGGTTTCTGATAAACAAGTATATTAGAACCCCCAAATTTTCCCTTATTTATAAAATCGAAAGACTACCATGTCAATTAATAGTAGGAGAGCAAATTAAAAGTGAAATTATCTTGAATGTGTTTATTTTACCCCTTAAAAAAGGAAATTAAATGCTGGCCCTCCATTAATCATACTGGGCCTTACTCCCAATATTTTTATATCGATAAATTTGGGTTAAATGTCACCTAAGCAAATTTTAGTTTTAAGGGATGCCTTCCCAGAGATACCACAAAGGGTTAAATATACACTATGTATGGGAGAAATGGAACTAGGCACTGACTTTGCCTTGGTACCAGTATGGTGTGTTCTCTGGATGGATTTATATAAACCAGGGGTGGGAGGTGCCTTCAAGGTTAGCACCAATCCTGACCTTTTACTCTCCAGAGCTGCCACCTCTTGTCATTTCTGTCCTCAATCTCTGCTGTTCATGCTCCATCAGAGCTGGTTTGTGCCACAGCCATAGCTGCTTCCACCTAGAGCTACCAGTCTCCTTACTGAGAATTTGTTTTCTGGACAATTGTAATAACTTCTGTTCTTGAAGTTGTCAATTCTCCTTTACAATCAGAAAATTGAAGTGACAGTGCCAAATTAATTCAGTTCATCAGAATATAGGGTGATGGGCTAAATCATATAGCCCTTGTTTGTTTGTTCTTTCAATTTTGTTTATTATAGGATCTTAAATGAAAAAATGTGTCAAATATAAACTAAAAAGTGGTGTTGATATAATTGGAGTCTCAAGTATGCTTTTATTATCTTCATCAGCTCTATTCTCATGATGATATAAATGGATTTTTAACACACAATTTTGGGTATTTTTTAAAAATCAGGATGCTCTATATTTCTTTTTGCTTGGAACATCTTTTACTTGAAGCCATTTCAAACATTATAACACATAATTAAATCATCTTCCACTCATTATAATGATCTCTTTTTTATTTTTACTATTTTATGAGCTTTTTAAGGATGTATGAAGCAAGGACTATAGAAAGTATAGCGTTCTTAAAAGATTTAGCCTTTCTAATTGTGAGAAAATGTTAATGTATTAATGAATAACTGTAGTCTTTTTATACTAGAATCAGAAATTTAACAGCTGAATGTGCCTACATTACTGAAATTATTTATGTCAATGTCATGACTTTGATTTTTGGTATTTAATTTGTAAAAGCAATATTCACATGCAAAATGCTTTGCTGCCTTCAAATGTGTTAACCTCTGTCTATAATTAACAACCTAATGTGAAAGAGGGAAAGATGAGCTAAAAATTTTTAACTTAATCAACAGTTCCCATGTTCACTCATTCCTCCTGTTTAAAGCTTTGCTTTCCTACTGGTTAGGAATATTTTAACAAACAGTCTTTGAATGGAATTGCCTGATCATATAACTATCACTGATTTAAAAAATGAATAGCTATAGAAGGGTTTCTAAGAAGTAGTCATACATTTTTCTTTTTAAAATTTTATTTTTAATTTACCTTTATTGTTGAAAGTGTTACAGATGGTCCCCATTCCCCCTCCAACCCTAATCATTGACCTTCCTCCTCTCCACTCCCCTCCTGCCTTCCCCAAACTATTGTCTGTGTCCACTGGTTATAGATATATGCATGTAAAATTTTTTGGTTTAGCACTGGCTGGTTTGGCTCAGTGGTTAGAGCATTGGCACGTGGTCACGGGCATGTAATTTGGTTGCGGATTGACCCTGGCCCTGGTCAGGGTCGTGTGGAGGGGGCAACTAGTCGATGTGTCTCTCTCACATTGTTGTCTCTCTCCCTTTCTCTTCCTCCCTCCTAGTTATCTGAAGATAAATAGAAGAATCTCCTCGGTGAAGATTAAAAATAAAAAAATTCTTTGGTTTATCTCTTCCCATCCCTTCGCCCCCTCCCCTTCCCTCTGAGGTTCGTCAGTCTAATAACCAATTTGTGCTTCTTAATTCCTTCACCTTTTTTCCCATTCCCCCAACACCCCTCCAATCTGGCAACCTACAAAAAGTTCTCTGTATCTATGAGTCGGTTTTTGTTCTTCATTTGGTTTGTAGATTCAATTGTTGGTAAGTATTTATTGCCATTTTATTCATATTTTTTTATCTTATTCAAGAAGACCCTTTAACATTTTATATCATACTGGTTTGGTGGTCATCAACTCCTTTAGTTTCTTCTTGTCTAGGAAGCTCTTTATATGACCATTGATTCTAAATAATAATTTTGCAGGATAGAGTAATCTTGGTTGTAGGTCTTGGCTTTTCATCACTTTGAATATTTCTCACAACTCCCTTCTGGCCTGCAAAGTTTCTTTTGAGAAATCAGTTGACAGTCTTATGGGAGCTCCCTTTTAGGTAACTAACTGTTTTTCTCCTGCCGCTTTTAAGATCCTCTCTTTGTACTTAACCTTTGGCCTTTTTACGATGGTGTATCTTAGAGTGGGTCTCTGTGGGTTCATCTTGTTTGGGACTCTCTGTGCTTCCTGGTTTTATATATCTGTTTCCTTCACCAAGTTAGCGAAATTTTCTGTCATTATTTTTTCAAATAGGTTTTCAATTTCTTGTGTTCTCTCTTCTCCTTCCAGTGCCCTCATAATGTGAATGTTGGTACGCTTGTAGTTGTTCCAGAAGCTCCTTACAGTATCCCCAGTTTTAAAAATTCTTTCTTTGTTTTGCTGTTCTTATTGGGTGTTTTTTACTTCCTTATATTCCAAATTGATGGTTTGCTTCTTGGCTTTTTTACAATATTGATTATCTGTAAATTATTCTGCATTTCAGTTAGTACATTATTTATTTCTGACTGTGCATCCTTCATTTCTGATTGGCCCTTCTTTATTCTCTTGAGGTCCTCACTAAGTTCCTTGAGCATCCTTATATCCTGTGTTTTGAACTCTGCATTTGTTAGATTACTTAACTCCATTTTGTTTAGTCCTTTTCGTGGAGTTTTTTTTTCTTTCATTTGGGACATGTTCCTTTTTTTGTCTCCTCATTTTGGCTGTCTCCCTGTGTTTGTTTCTATGTGTTAGGTAGAGTTGCTACATCTCCTAGGCTTGGTAGGGTGGCCTATTGTAGTAGGTGCCCTGTAGGGTCCAGTGGCACAGCCTCCCTAATCACCCCAACTGTGTACTTGAGGTGTACCCCCTGTGTAGTTGTACACCGTTCTGTTGTTATTGAGTCTTGCTGTTGGCACATCAGTGGGAGGGATTTACTCAGGCTGATCAGCTGCAAAGACTGGCTGTGCCCACTGACTATCGACTACTGACCATGTTGGAGTGTCAGCTGTGTAGAGGCCCACCACATAGAGCAAGAATTACTTCAGCAGGGCTCTGGTGCTCACTAAGTCCACTCCTTAAGTGTGTCACTTGTGGAGTTGGTAGTGTGGAGGTGCTTTGATGTGGTATAAAGCTGTCCACTGGGTGTGCTGGCTCTTGGGCCTTCCAAGGGGTGCAGGCCAAGGTCAGCCACTGCCTGTGTGCTACCTAGGACCACCAGGTATAAGCTATAAAGCGATCTGCAGATGGCTGTTGCTTGTGCTGGGTTAGAGCTGCCCAGGTTAGGCCAAGCTGTGAACCAAGGCTGGCTGCAGCTAGAGCCAGGCCTGGGGCCACTTAGTGACAGGTATGGGGCTTGCTAAGGCCAAGTGCTGCCTGTTTGAGAGATTTTAGGAAAATATGATGCATGAACCCAGACATGTCATTTTAAGGTAAAGCCATTGGAAACAGCTTGGGTGGGCAAAAGTTGGGTGGGGCAGGGGCTCAGGAGGTCACCTAGGCAGGGCAAACCATGTGAACCAGGTTGTTGGAATCCCAGGGGGAAGTGCTCACAAATGAAACCATAGCCTCCACCATCAAGTCTGTCGGGAGAAAGCTGCCTCTCCAGCTCTCGCCTGGATGCCAAACGACTCAGTCTTCCCTGTATGTCTCTGATGCCTTTCAAGCTGCCTCCCCCATGCTGGAGCCCAGAGAGAGTCAGTTCAAGTAAATCCATGTGTGGGCCATTTAAGAGAAGCTGCCTGGGATTCTAGAAGCTCAGCTTCCTTCATCCTCAATTCCTGCTGGTTTTTACAGCCAAAAGTTATGGGGACTTCTCTTCCGGGAACTGGAACCCTGAGCCCTTAAGGGGCTTGATGTGGGATGGGGACCCTTCACTCTGCAGGGAGGACCTTCACAGCTGAAGTATCCCTCCTGATTTTTATCCACCACACGTGAGTGTGGGACTAGCCCTTCTGCCTCCACCCCTTTTACCAGCTTGATGTAGCTTCTTTCATTTCCTAGTTGTAGGACTTCCATTCAGCTTGATTTCAGGTGGTTCTGAATGATGGCTGTTCCGTAGTTTAGTTGTAATTTTGATGTGATTGTGGGAGGAGGTAAGTACCATGTTTACCTATACTTCCATCTTGACCCGAAGTCCAGTCATATTTTTCTATAACCAATAGCTGTAGATGTAGAAAAAGCATTATTTAAATTCATTCATACCTAACATTTCCCCAGATTTCATTTAAATTACTAGAACCTCAATTCTGTACTCATCTTATTGTAAACTAATTTATTTCTAGAATTATATTTATATACTCACTTGTTTTATAAACTCATTTATACACTCCAAAGATAATTTCTTGAACTTGGATGAATGACACTCACCTTCATTCCAGTGCTGCTGCTGAAGCTGATGGTATTGATCCATTAATAAATACCCTGTCCAGTAAACGAGATGGAGCCATTGCCAATGCCGCCACCGTACTGACAAACATGGCCATGCAGGAGGCACTGCGTGTGAGCATCCAGAGCCATGGCATCATGCACGCCCTCATCAACCCGCTGCATTCTGCGAACGTGGTCGTGCAGAGCAAAGCTGCTCTCACCGTTGCTGCCACTGCATGTGATGCTGAGGCCCGGACGGAGGTGAGAGTTTTCAGGACATTTGCTCCCATTTTTTCTGGTCAGTACTTATGGGTGAAATAATTTGAAACATTTTTAATTGTTTGAAGTGATCCATCATTTAAGTCTTTCAAAATTGATGCAAATGCTTTGGAAAATAAACAGGCATTATCTAGCAAAGAAGATGATCACACCTTGTAAATAAGCAACTCTGTTTCTAAGTGTGTATTCCTAGAACAATCTCTTACCTCTATGCTCCAGGAAGCATTGTTTATAATATCTAAATAACTGGAAACAGATCAGTTGTCCAACTGCTTAGAGAATTGATAAATAAATTGTGGTATATTCATAAAATGGGATTTCAAATAAGTAAAAATGAATACCTTTTGCTATAGACATTAGCAGAGGTGAGTCTCAACAAGCTTAATGCTGAGCAAAAGTCAGTTGTGAAGAATGAATCTTATAATTATATTTATTTACCATTCAGAAATATGCAAAGCTAAGAAATAGGGCTTACATACACACACATAAATACATACATAAATACATATAAGTTAAGACTATAAAGAAAAGTGAGAAAATGATTAACCCCAAATTCAAACACGTGGTTTCCTCTTGGGGGAGTAAGGGTTTGGATGTGATTCAGAGGAGGGTCCAGGGGTTTGAGGTTATTGAAATGTGCTGTTTCTTAGGATGGTGGTAGACAAACGGGTGTGCCTTTTACTGTGATTCTTGAAATTATAAATATGGGTTACACATACTCTTTTCTCATATTGCAAAATTTTAAAACATGGAATTACATTTTCTACAAGTCTGAAACATAAAAGTGTGTTTGGTCCTTGTGGTTGGTCCTATTAAATCTTCACAAAGACTTATTTTAATCCTACAAAACTCTCTTTATTTCTTGCTTTGTCATATTCATTTTTCACTGTGGCCCTCATTCATACAGCCTAGCATCTTGTTCCCTTCTCCTCAATGTAAAGAACAATAGCTAGCATTTATTGAGCACTTACTATATGCCAAGCACTGTACTAGGCACTTTACATTTATTTAAGCCATAATAGGCATCTGTAATTTCCATTTACATATGAGGACAGTGAGGGTTAAAGAAACACTGTGCTGTAAGCTGAGGTGGTAAGTGTTAGATGAAGTTTGGACCTATGCTCTCACACTGTGCTATCTGCTAAGAAAGACACCAATTCCATCCTCTTCTGTCACTTACATTTTTGTTCCATCCCCCTTCTTTCTGCCCATTAACTCAGTTCATTTGTATTCCTCCATTAAAGTAGTAAGATAGTCACCAACTGTTAATATACCAACTACTATGTGCCAGACACTATGCTTGGTATGGGGAGCACAGTGGTAAACAAAAGTGTCTTGGTCATATCTCTCTGCAGCTTTCAGAGTAGTCCATCTGTTTCCTGGAATATTGCAGATGACTCTTTCAGGCTCTCCCTACCCCTGCCACCTCCTACTCCCCAAATTGTCTCCAGACTGATGTTCCAAATATGTGAGCCTCCTCACATCATTGCAAGTCCCTGGTGGTATGTATTGCCCTGTGGTAAGAGGTGAGCTGCTGAGAGTGATATGCAAAGGCCATCAATGATCTGCACCTGCTTACCAAAGCCTGAAGTCACTTTCCGAGTAGAGCTCTAAACTCCAGAAATGCCACACTATTCATAATGCTGTTAGTGGACCCTGTTCTCTGATTTATACCTTCTTGTTTCATCTGCTTGGGAAGCTAGTCTCCCTTTTGGTAAACTCTGGGTAAACTTTTGTTTTCGCCTTCAAAACCCAGCTCAGCAATCCTCTTTTATGAGTTCTTCCTGCAGTGCTCAAACTTGGTGCATTCTCCTCTGTGCTCCCGTTACACCAGCTGCTGCCCTGGTCCTCTGTTTTACATTACATGGTTCTTGTATAAAGGACTATCATAAGCTCCACTAGGGAAGGGAATTGAGGATTTTCTTCCCTGTGTCCATGTCATAAATACACTCTTGGCACATAGTGTATGCTGAATGAACAGTTGTTAAATGAATGAGTAAATGAATGAATGAATGAATGAATAAATAACTATATCTTTGCCAAAGGAAAGTAATCTAACATGGAGTTAGATTAGTATCTTTTTTCTTTTTTTTTTTTATCGTCACCCAAGGACATTTTTTCTTTTTTGTTCAGATAGAATGAGAGAGAGAGAGAGAGAGACACATCGACGTGGGAGGGACACATCGAATGGTTGCCACTCATACAACCCAACCAGGGCTGGGGAGAAACTGCAACCAAGGTACGTGCCCTTAGCGGGAACCGAGCCTGGGTCTCTCTGGACCGCAGGTCTACTCTCTAATCGCTGAGCCAAACCGGCCAGGGCTAGATTACTATCTTGTTTTATACTCAGAAATAAAAATGTTCCGAAATTAGGCCTGCTAAGCATAAGATGCTTCAGGAAAATTTTGTAAGCTGCCCAAGTTACATATGCTTATGTATAGTCTCTGCTGGAGTACCTCTGTTTGAGAAGACTGAAAATGGATCCTATCCCACCAGAACTCTTGCCTGCAGATACTATGCATACAGACCGGCAGAGTATTCTTTCTGTGCTCTCGGCTCAGATAATAGAATACTGCATTTCAGACAGTGAGATGAGAGCTTTGTCAGACCATTTTTTTTTTCCTGATTGCAATAATTTCATACGTATTTTATTTTAACAATGCAATGTAGTTCTGCCTAGTTCTCTTATTATTTTTCTTCTCTTTTTTACTTTTTGGAGAAATGAAGAAGGACACTGTGTAAGGGTAACAAAAATAGGTCTCTCCCTAGGGAATTGCCTCCGTGTTGCTTTGGCCACAGTGCCAGCTTGGCACAGTGTCGAGGGACACGGGTAGCAGTTGCCTGCAACAGTTCCTCCTGCCCAGCCTTGGGGACCATATTAGTTCCCTATTCCTGCCATAACAAATCACTGTGACTTAGTACCTTAAAGCAATACAAATCCACTGCCGTACATTTTGGGAGGTCAGAAGTCTGAAAATGGGCTAAAATCAAGGTGTTGGCAGAGTTGTTTTTCTTCTAGAGACTTTAGGGGAAGACTCATTTTCTGGCCCTTTCTAGCTTTTACCAGCACCTGCATTCCTGGGGTGTGTGACCCCCTCCTCCATTACCCCAACTTCTGCTTCCACACACCTCCTTTCTCTGCTCCTGGCACCCTCGTCTCCCTCTTTTAAAGACCCTTAAGATTACATTGGGCCCACCCCATAATCCAGGACAATCCCCCCATCTCAGTTCCTTAGCTTAATCACATATGCAAAATCCTTTCCAGGAACAGGGACATCTCTGTCTACCTCAGGGCCAAATGGACACTCGGTGTTGAGGAACCGAGCGAGTGAACACAGGGCATCCCACTAGTAGGCAGTGAGGAGATGGCTCTCCCCAGCCACACCTTGTGCAGGATCACCACGCCTCCTCTTCACTTCCAACAGAAAACTGGGCGTCGGTCTATAAGGGTTTGTGATTGTTTCCCCCTGCATTTAATAATTTAACATGGACACATCTTAAAATGTTTTTACATAGTTACCACCCTTAAACAATCAAATAATGAGATACTTTGGCAAAGCATAATGCTAATATTCTGGACTCCTAGTGCATAAAATGTTGGTTTCTACTTTCAGTTAATGAATTCGGGGGGACTGGAGCCCCTCGTAGAGCTCCTGCGCTCCAAGAACGACGAAGTGAGGAGGCACGCCAGCTGGGCCGTGATGGTCTGTGCTGGCGAGGAGCTGATGGCCACCGAACTATGCAGGCTTGGGTGAGTGAGTTGTCTGGTTTCCAGCTCCTGGAAAGAGCAGAAGATGAAGAAGCTCACTTTGCAGGCCAGAGGAAGTCCAAGCAGAGTCTGCCCTCCCCCCGTCACGTCTGTGGGCCTCACCTCTGAAGGGACTGCCTGGTGGAAGCAAGGTCCTTCCCTCGACGTCCCCACACTTATAAAATCAACATTTCTCCTTCTACTTTTTCATCTTGAAAAATGCTTCTCTTTCATTTTCCTCAACTAATGTAACACAATCCCATTTGTCCCTCAACTTTCTAAAATAAAGCGGGTGAGCCCTGGCAACCGTCTCCATGCTGCTCCCTCCCGACCAGGTCTTCCCACCAGGACTCAGTATTCAGCCTCGCCGGCCAAACTGCCTCCCTCGCAGCAGGGATGAGTTCGTGGCCTTTAGCGTATCAGCAAACAGGGTTTCCTGATTTCACAGACAGGTTTGCCCTGTTTCTAAACATGTTTATTTTTTGCATATATCACCTGCTGAGCTGCAAAAGTTGGAGTTGAATACTAATTTTACTTTAAATGAAGAACCTGTTCTTCTGAAAGTGTCCTTTCTAACTCTTTGAATATGAGTTATTACAGGCATATATGTTCTCAGAAAGGATTGCTTTGTCTTCATAACTCTGTCAGTATTACTTTATCTAAAAGGGTGGGATGGCCTGAACCTTTCCAGCTCACTCAGGAGCTTAGCGAGGCAGATGAGTGAGAACTTAATGTTGGGTTGCTTATATAAGCAAATACTGCCTTTTGCTTTTATTGACAGGGCTTTAGATATCCTTGAAGAAATTAATCTATCAGTAAGTCGAAAAAATAAATTCAGTGAGACAGCTTATAACAAATTGATCAACAACCACCTGCCTCTGAAATACAGCCGGACTGGCTACTTGTCATCAAGTAACATCATTAGCGATGGCTTCTACGATTATGGCCGGGTAAGTGGGAGCACTAATTTGTATTTTAGTATGTATGATAATAATTTCTCCTTAACCATGATGTCATTACATTGCAATTTTATAACCACTCAACACCATTTATACTTTTTACAGACAGAAATATGGGAATCAGAATTTCATCTTTAACTTTGGCAATCAGATTTTGCATTTGTATATACTTTTAATTAGAATCTGATTACTTTTACTTAAATCAGCTTGCTATGCTAGTTCAAGTGCCAGAGAAGATAGGAAAGAAGCAGCATTTTCAGTCTGGGGTTCTGTTACTTCCTGGGCTCAGTGCTAGTGATAAGGACAGAAGTAAAAGGTTTTCATTTTATTATAATCTAATTGAAGTTAATCAAATTGTAATGCTGGGTTTTAAAATGTAATGTACAAGAGTATTGTTTTACTTAACTGCATTTCTGATTATGATTTTTAAAACAATATATAGCGTAATTCAGTGTTAATGTTGAGAGAAACAGGAAGCTGAAAATTAGAATCCTGAGGAGTTTTTGACATTGCTGCTTATGGCAGCATCTTCTAGTTCTGGAAACCAAAAGTAAAAGCAACAAGAAGAATGGGGAAAATTATAAAAACCCACAAATTCAATTTTAGGCAAAACTAGGAAACAGGTATCATCTGCAGACTTCAAAAAAATTTGAGTCACTAAGAGTCCCTGAGATCAGGCAGAAGCAGTTCAAAAGGAAGAAGGAAAAGGGAAGGAAAAAAAAACCACAAGAGAGCTAGTAGTGGCAGATCTCAGAAAATACCATAAAATACATACTTTCTGAGGTGGTGGGAGAACTCGGAAGCACAAATGCGAAGCTCTGTGTCCCAGGCGGGGCAGGAGCTGGGCTGAGCAAGGATGGCGGCAGAAGCCCTCTGGGACCAGTCAGGGTCAGAGGAGACAGGCCATCACGAGAATCACGTGGCTAAAGTCCTATTTGCAGGAAACACTCCATCATGGTAACAGAATTAGAGATAGTTTGAAATGAGAAATAGCCTAAAACTTTACTCTAGCTCTTCCTTCTGTTTCCCCCGGCCACCGTCACCACCTAACACAGGCACAAACCCCCATAACATGTTCAAAACACTGAGAAGTCACTGCTCTGAGAAGGTCCCTCTTATCCACGGTTAATTTTTTTAAGTTGGTACAACATTAGTACACAGACGCTTTAAGAAAAATGAGGGAAAGAGCAGAAATCCCAACAAAGAACACATCAGAAAAATGTTGTCATGGATCAGAAAATGGTGGCAAAATATATTTGTTCATGAGTTTTAAAAAATGTTAAGGAGATAATATCTTTTATACTAATTCATTCATTCAGTAAATATTAAGTTTCTAGTATTGCAGGCTTTGAATACATCAGTGAACCAAAGAAAGACACAAGGATCTCTACTCCCATGGCACCGGTGGGAAGAGGCAGACAATATACAATAGACATCACAACAAAATTAATTGCAGCACATGATTAAAATAAGAGCTATGGGGGGAGGGGTAAGTAGAGCAAAGGTAGCATAAGGAAGCCCTGTAGTGCTGGGGAATAGTGGGGTTGACGGTTGTCATTTTCAAAGTTGTGATCAGGGAGGCATCACAAAGAGGTAATAACCTGAGCAAAAACTTGAAGAAGGTTGTTGCCTTAGCCATGGGGATATCTTGGGGAAGAGCTTACTGGGCAGAGGAAACTAGTGCAGAAGCCATAGGGTGTAAACACTCTCGGCATATTTAAGAAACAGCAAAGTCAGTTTAGCTAGAGCTGAGGGAACCAAGGGAATGAATAATGGAGAGTAAATCAGAGAGGTAAAGAGAGGCCAGGTCATGTAAGTCTTGTAGACCGTCAGAAGGATTTGAATACTCTGAATGAAGTGGAAAACCGTAGCAGTGTCTGGGCAGAAGAAGGACATGATCTGTCTTATTTAAAATGGAGCATAAAAAGTATCTTGGATGAGAGAGGAATCTAACTATTGTATGGTTGGAAGAAGACCTCAGAAGACGATCTTCTCTAACCTTCTTCAGCAGGCTGATGAAATTGCTGGTGTAGAGCTTTGTCTAGCCTATTTTCAGAGAGCCTCACAACTTTCTTTGCAATCTGTTTAGTAACTAGTTCCTCTTTCAGACAATAGGTTCTCCCTTATGTATATAGATGGATTAGTAAATCAAATACTTTCAGGAACAAAACTGATAATTATTGTATGAAACAGCTGAGAATAAAGTAGTAGAGATTGTGAGGAACTGCAGAGACATCTCCTGCCCAAGGGCAAGATGTCCACAACTCCAGTCCTAAGTGTGTGTGTGTGTGTGTGTGTGTGTGTGTGTGTGTGTGTGTGAAATCAGACACCGCGAACAGTTGGGAACATATTGTATCAGCGTTCATATTAAAAAATACAGCCCTGGACGGTTTGGCTCAGCAGTTAGAGCGTCGGCCTGCGGTCCCCAAAGATCCTGCTTCGGTTCCCGCTAAGGGCACGTACCTCAGTTGCAGTTTGTCCCCGGGCCAGGTTGGGTTGTGTGGGTGGCAACTACTCGATGTGTCCCTTTCACGTCGATGTTTCTCTCTCTCTCTCTCCCCCTCCCACTCTGTCTGAACAAAATATCAAAAAAAAAAAAAAAAATGTCCTCGAGTGAGGATAAAAAATACAGCCCATGCCAATATTACTTTTCAATCTTTAAATTATCCACAGATAAACCCTGGCACCAAACTTTGTCCTTTGAAGGATCTCTGCTTACAAGACCCAAATGATCTACGTACTATTCTCTTGATTAACAGTAAATCTAGTAAATCTGATGTGTAAGTCTTTGAGGGAATAAAGGATCTAGGGAAGCACATACTTTTTTTGCTTGTCCATCATCATATGAATATGTAAAGATTCCCAGTATGATATCTTTCCTTTCCCTTGTATGTTAAGTACCACCATGGAAATAAACACTGATCCATAAACTCATAGCCTGACATAATCAAGTCCATGGGACTCCACCATAGTTTTTCCTTTGACTCCATGTTACCAGTCAGTTCCATTTGCATTTTAGCAGTCAGGGCTGCTTACTTTTCTGGTAACATGAAGAAAGCATAAGTAGAGATCGAAAAATGGCGGCGGAGTGAACGGAGCTACACAGACCGTCTCCCAGAACCAAACTGCAATTACAACTATAACACAGACAAATCGACGGGAAAAAGCAACAGAAAAGCAGCTTGCGAGGACCATATAACGAGGGACACTGACTCGATCCTGGTAGAATTGCGAAGGCACGAGACGGGGGCTGGAAGCCCGCGGTTGGCAGCTCGGCAGCAGCCTTAGCTGGGAGCAGCGCCCTCGGGTAAAACTCCCAGGAGGCCCCACAGCGCAGAGCCGGGACAGAGGCTGAAACAGCCACAGCCACTCACCTTGGGCTCCAGCGGAGGGAGGGCAGGCTGGACTGGAACTGTGTGGGGACACTCGGGATTTGGAGGGCGCCCAGAGCAGTTGCGGAGTGCCAGCCACCCAGGACGGTGGCCACATTGCTCCTTCCCAGGGCACTGAGGAGAGGCAGCAGCACCTCCCTCGGAGATCCAACCCCACCCTGTGGGCCATTGAAGTGCTAATGGAGGCTCATTAACAACCAGCATCTACCCCACCCTCGTGAAAGCCCCTTGTGCTAAGCCCCTGAGGGAGTTTTTCAATCAACTAACAACCCAAAACTCTTCAAGTAACCTAGACTGCCAGCCTCAGGCAAAAAGCTAGAGGATAACAGTACCTTTCCTGGGCTGGCAACTTTAACCAGGAAAGTAAGACTTGACAGTAGTGTTTAACGTGGGTCCTCCCTCGCTCATCTAAACATAGGAGAGGGAGCCACAAACAGCAGAACACCAACACCCACAGGGAAAACTTGACAGGCTCCAAAGGCCACAGTGATAGCCAAAATGATGAAACACAGAAACAGAACCCAAATGAAAGAGCAAGAGACCTCCACTGAAGATGAGATCAATGTGGAGCAATTAGGCATGTTAACAGAGCTAGAATTCAGAGCCATGATCTTGAGGAAGCTGAACAGCATGAGTAGGACATAGTGACACTGAAAATAAGCCAGCTGGAAATTAAAAACCATCAAGAAGCGATTAAAAATGACATATCAGAAATGAAAAACACATTGGAAGGTTTAAAAAGCAGAGTAGAGGAAGCTGAGGACTGGATCAGTGAATTAGAAGACAGGGTAGAAAAAATCAACCAATCAGAAAAACAAAAGGAAAAAACTATTAAAAAACAGGAAGACAGCTTAAGAGAACTGTGGGACAACTGGAAACATAATAATATTCGCATCATAGGAGTCCCCGAAGAAAAAGAAAATGAGCAAGGGATAGAGAATGTATTCAAAAAAATAGTGACAGAAAACTTCCCTAATTTGGTGAAGGAAGAAGGCATTCAAGTCCAAGAAGAACAGAGAGTCCCTAGAAAGAAGAACCCAAATAGGCCCACACCAAGACACATAGTAATTAAAATGCCACAAATTAAAGACAAAGAGAGAATCCTAAAAGCAGCAAGAGATAAGCAGCAGGTTACCTACAAAGGAAACCCCATAAGGCTCTCAGCTGACTTCTCACAAGAAACACTACAGGCCAGAAGGCAATGGCAAGAAGTAATCAAAGTCATGAAAAACAAGCATCTGAATCCAAGACTACTCTACCCAGCAAGGCTATCATTCAAAATAGAAGGTCAAATAAAGAGCTTCCCAGACAAAAAAAGACTAAGGGAATACATTAGCACCAAACCAGCACTGCAAGAAATGATAAAAGGACTGCTGTAATTAGCAGTAGAAATGGGAAGAAAAATGGAACCACACTAAACAAAAATGGCACAAAATAAGTACATATCAATAATCACCTTAAATGTAAATGGATTGAATGCTCCCATAAAAAGACACAGAGTAGCTGATTGGATAAGAAAGCATGACTCATCTATATGTTGTTTACAAGAGACCCACCTCTCAACAAAAGACTCACATAGGTTGAAAGTGAAGGGATGGAAAAAAATTTCCAAGCAAATGGAAAGGAAAAAAATGCTGGGGTAGCAATTCTCATATCTGATAAAGTAGATTTCAAAACGAAGACCATAACTAGAGACAAAGAAGCCCACTACATAATATTGAAATGATCTATCCAACAGGAAGATATAACCTTGATAAACATATATGCACCCAATATAGGAGCACCAAAATATATTAAAAATCTTCTGGAGGACTTCCAAGGAGAAATCAACAATACAATCATAGCAGGGGACTTCAACACCCCATTGACAGCACTGGATAGATCCTCTAGGCAAAAAATTAGCAAGGAAACAGGACTCTAAATGAAGCACTAGACCAAATGGATTTAATAGATATCTACAGAGAATTACACCCCAAAACTACAGAAGACACATTCTTCTCAAGTGCACATGGGACATTCTCAAAGATAGACCACATGATAGGACACAAACTAAATCTCTACAAGTTCAAGAAGACTGCAATCATATCAAGCATCTTCTCAGATCACAATTGCATGAAACTAGAAATCAATTGCAACAAGAACATGCAAAGACATTTCAACACATGGAGGCTAAATAGCATGTTATTAGACAATGAATGGGTCACCGAGGAGATCAAGGAAGAAATTAAAAACTTCCTGGAAACCAATGAAAATGAACACACAACAACACAAAATCTATGGGATGCAGTGAAAGCAGTTCTGAGAGGGAAGTTCATAGCACTACAGGCCTACCTCAAAAAACAAGAAAAATTTCTAATTCACTGTCTAACCTCACAACTTAAAGAATTAGAAAGCAAACAAAAAGAAAACCCCAGAGCAAGTAGAAGGAAGGAAATAGTAAAGATCAGAGCAGAAATAAATGACATAGAGACCAAAAAAACAATTCAAAGAGTCAATGAAACAAAGAGCTGGTTTTTTAAATAAATAAACAAGATTGATGGACCCTTAGGTAGACTCACCAAGAAACAAAGAGAGAGAACCCAAATACACAAAATCAGAAATGAAAGAGGAGAAGTAACAACCAACACCACGGAAATACAAAAGATCGTTAACAACTACTGTGAACAACTATATGGCAACAAATTCGACAATCTAAGCGAAATGGACAAATTTCTAGAAACACACAGACTCCCAAAACTGGACCCGGAAGAAATAGAAAACTTGAACAGACCAATAACAACTAAGGAAATTGAAGACTCTCCCAGCAAACAAAAGCCCAGGCCCAGATGGCTTCACGGGGGAGTTTTACCGAACATTCAAAAATGAACTAACACCCATTCTCCTCAAACTATTTCAAAAAATTCAAGAAGAAGGAAGACTTCCAAACACGTTCTATGAGGCCCGCATAATTCTAATTCCAAAACCAGAAAAAGACACTACGAAGAAAGAAAACTACAGGCCAATATCCCTGATGAACATAGATGTCAAAATCCTGAACAAAATACTAGCAAATCGGATCCAGAAATATATCAAAAAAATTATTCACCACGACCAAGTGGTATTCATTCCAGGGATGCAAGGCTGGTACAATATTCGCAAATCAATAAATGTGATACACCACATAAACAAAATGAAGAATAAAAACCACATGATCATATCAATAGATGCTGAAAAAGCATTCGACAAAATCCAGCATCCATTTCTGATAAAAACGCTCAGCAATGTGGGAATAGAGGGATCATATCGCGACATAATAAAGGCCATATATGAAAGACCTACAGCCAACATCATACTCAATGGACAGAAACTAAAAACATTTCCATTAAGAACAGGAACAAGACAGGGATGTCCACTTTCGCCACTCTTATTTAACACTGTACTGGAAGTCTTAGCAACAGCTAAGAAAAAATAAAAGGGATCATGAAGAAAAAATAAAAGGGATCCAAATTGGAAAGGAGGAAGTGAAACTGTCATTATTTGCAGATGACATGATATTATACATAGAAAACCCTAAAGACTCCATCAAAAATTTACTAGACTTAATAAACAAATTTGGCAAAGTAGCAGGATACAAAATTAACGTCAAGAAATCAACGGCATTCTTGTACACCAATGATGAACTCACCGAAAGAGAATCTGAAAAAACAATCCCATTTACCATCGCGCCAAAAAAATTAAGATACCTAGGAATAAACTTAACCAAAGAAGTAAAGGACCTATTTGCAGAAAACTACAGGTCATTGAAAAAAACAATAGAGGAAGATATAAAAAAGTGGAAGCACATACCCTATTCATGGATTGGAAGAATTAACATCATTAAAATGTCCATACTACCCAAAGCAATCTATAGATTCAATGCAATCCCCATCAAAATACCAACAACATATTTCATAGAACTAGAACAAATACTTCAAAAGTTCATATGCAACCAAAAAAGACCCAGAATAGCCACAGCAATCTTGAAAAAGAAGAACAAAGTAGGTGGGATCACAATACCAGATATCAAGTTATACTACAAAGCGACTGTAACCAAAACAGCCTGGTACTGGCCCAAGAACAGGCATATAGACCAGTGAAACAGAATAGAGAATCCAGAAATGGACCCAAGGCAATATGTTCAATTAATATTTGACAAAGGTGGCAAGAGCATACAGTGGAGTAAAGACAGCCTCTTTAATAAATGGTGTTGGGAAAATTGGACAGCTACATGCAAAAAAATGAAACTAGACCATCAACTTACACCATACACAAAAATAAACTCAAAATGGATAAAAGACTTAAATGTGACCCGTGAATCCATAAAAATTCTAGAAGAAAATGTAGGCAACAAAATTTCGGACATCATACGGAGCAGAATTTTCACTGATACATCACCTAAGGCAACAGAAACAAAGGAGAAAATGAACACATGGGACTACATCAAATGAAAAAGCTTCTGCACAGCAAAAGAAACAATCATCAAAATGGAAAGGCAACCCACTGTATGGGAGAACATCATTGCCAATGATGTATCAGATAAGGGGTTAATTTCCAATATATATAGAGTGCTCATACAACTCCACAAAAGGAAGACAAAGAACCCAATTAAAAAATGGGCAGAGGAGCTGAATAGACACATCTCCAAACAGGACATACAAATGGACAAGAGACATATGAAGAAATGCTCAACATCACTAATCATCAGAGAGATGCAAATTAAAACAACAATGAGGTATCACCTCACTCCTGTGAGAATGGCCGCCATCAACAAATCATCTAACAACAAGTGTTGGTGAGGGTGTGGAGAAAAGGGGACTCTAATACACTGCTGGTGGGAATGCAGACTGCTGCAGCCACTGTGGAAAACAATATGGTGTTACTTCAAAAAATTAAAAATTGAACTTCCATTTGACCCAGTGATCCCAATTCTAGGAATATACCCTAAGAAGCCTGAAACACCAATCAGGAAGAATATATGTGCCCCCACGTTCATAGCAGCACTATTTACA
The DNA here is from genome assembly GCF_014108415.1 of Molossus molossus. NCBI lineage: Eukaryota > Metazoa > Chordata > Mammalia > Chiroptera > Molossidae > Molossus > Molossus molossus. Next base: position 105,427,795 of record NW_023425344.1, on the reverse strand, counting down.
ATAGCTAAGATCTGGAAACAGCCCAAGTGTCCATCAGTAGATGAATGGATAAGAAAGCTGTGGTACATATACACAATGGAGTACTATGCAGCGGTGAGAAAGAAAGATCTCTTATCCTTTGAGATGACATGGAGGGACCTGGAAAGTATTATCCTAAGTGAAATAAGCCAAGCAGAAAAAGACAAATACTACATGATCTCACTTATATATGGTATATAATGAACACAACAGTCTGAGGAATACAGTAGACCCAGAAACATGGGAGTAGGGCACAGACTGACATCCCTCAGAAGAGGGCGTGGGGGGGGGAGGGGGAAGAGATAAACCACAGAACTTATATGCACGTATGCATGATCAATGGACATGGACAACTAAGCGGGGGACGGGGCAGGGGTGGGGTGGGGAGGGGGGTGCCAATGGGCTAAAACAGGTAAAATATCTGTAACAAAAAAATAAATAAAAAATTAAAAAAAAAAAAAAGTAAGCATAAGTGGATGGGAGCAAACCAAGGTGAATGATGTTTACAGCTCTCTAGAACTGTATGCTGGTGCCCAGCTACTGTACCAGGACTATATATAGTAAGAGGTAACTAGGAGAGCTAGGAACTAAAGCTTCCACATCCTTCTTTAAATGGTCACTATATCTATATAATATATTTTATGTAACACATTTTATAAAAATAAATTTTCTATTCTAGCTTATGGAAAACTTTATAATAGTTCTTGTCTTGTCTTAACCTCACCTTTATGCTTTGAAGTTAATATGTCACTGTTAAAAGTCAGCCCCAAATATGATTTTCAGGGGGAAAAAAATCTGTCTAGTAGGATAAAGCCAATATTGATAAGTAAATTTTTTTAATTTGTCCATAATTTCAAATACGTAAAATTTCAGCTCTCTACCTCCATCTACGGAAGATAAATCCCCAGATGTTGGTTCTATGCGAAGTATTTCTTCTTTATCTTCTTTTAAAAAATCAAGTAAAGAAAAGACCAGGTAAGTAGATGAGCTTTTATTTATACGCAAATAATTTTGCTCTTAACTTAGGAGTAAAAAAAATAAAAATATAGATTTTAGATTTTGGCAACCATGCTTAGATTCTTCTTAAACTAATATAATTTCATACTTGTTTTTTTCAATTGCTATGGAAAAGATCTCTGGAAAAGGAGGCAGGAAACCTGGCTTGGCACTCTGTCTGCTGTGAACCTACAGTGAGATCTTGAGCACATGGTTGAATGTGTGTGAGCAAGCTTAGTTTCTTTGTCTGTAGATGGAATGATGCCTAGTGTCCTACTTTGTAATGGTGAAAGGAATCAAAGCATATAAAGGAAACAAAAATGACTCATAAATTATTAAATGCTTTGCAAATGTAGTGTATTATTATTTTCCATGTGATTGAGTTGGTTGTGGGATTTTTCAAATGACAAGACAAACTAGTTATTATTTTAGTGCTGGAGTTGGATCTCCCACAGAAGAGAAATAAGAACCTACTTCTGGACGAAATACTGCTGTTACCAAAAGCTCCACTAAAGAAAAAGGATCAAGGTAAGAAATATTATATTTATTCTTCTCCTAGTTGTAATCAGGTCAAGTTTTAATGATCCAACAAAGCTGATGGAAGCGAAGGGCGACTTTTAACCCAGAAAGGTTTCTCATGGAATCAGTGTGTTGAACCAAGCAGGACTCATGAAATGTAATTAAAATTAACTTTATTTTTGTCTCTTACTGTCTCTCAAACTTACCAAGAGGGATTTCTTCTCCTGCCTCTGGGTGAGAAGTCAGGTCACGTCGATCATTTCAAAGTCCTGTAGTCACTTTAATTAAAAAAATGACAGCAGAAGCAGTCTCTAGTCAGTCATTTAAAAGTCCAACCCTGCGTAGTAATCAGCCTGAAAAGAACTTTTCTGTCCTCCTCCAGCACTGCACAGGCTGGAGGCGGTCCTCTCCCTTCCCTGCATTGTGCCTCCCGCCTGCCCGCCTGCTCACTGAGATCTCTGAGCCTGCAGTAGCTCCAAGAGGGAGACGGGGAAACAGGACCAACTTCTTAGTTGGTTGAAACATGTAGAATGTGGTTTCATGCTTTTTAGGCCTGGCATATTTTAAACATACTTCCTACCTGCTTACATATTTTTAAATATATTACTTCTCTTGTGAGCACTTTCCTGGACTCTTCAAAAACCATCTGGTCCTTCTGCCACACTTTATGACCCTTTAGTTACTGTTGACTTAAGCCCTCAGAACCACTGTGGTAGTGGAGTCTGTTTGACACTAATATGGACCATCTACTTCCTAAACTGAGATTGTCCCATAAGTTCTCTAAGGTGTGGGCATGGTTTATTCTTTTTCTCAGACCTCAGAGCGGTTTATTTTCTATTGTCAGTCTCTGTTGCTCATTATATGGATCTCTGCTTCTAACCTGCAGCTATCGGTCTAGCCCTGGTTGTTTTTGCCCCCCTCTTCCCTTGTCCTCCTCATGGGGCCTCTCTGCTTCTTCTCTACTGGACTGAGAGCTCCTTGAGGATAGAATCATGTTCTGATTTGAATAATTTCTCTTTTCATTTCCACTATGTAGCATAGTGCTCAGTTGGTATATGTAGGCATCCACATTTGTTCAACATAACATTTGAACTTTTGCAGGAAATTGTTCCTTTCAACAAGGTCCACACTTGTAATTATGAGTTTTGAGCATGCAGCTTCCTTTTCCTTGCCTGAGTTCCCTCATCAGTAAAATGGAAAAAGTAAATTAACTGAGAATCTACTAGGTTCCAGGAATATAGCAGTGGACAAAGACTGCTGCCCTCATAGAACCTACTTCCTAGTGGGGAGACAGACAACAAACAAAATAAACCCCCCCCACACACACACACACAGTGTCCTCCTAATAGTAGAATAAATCGTATCTTCCCTTTATATAATATTCCATTCTCATCCTGTTGGGATAGACTGGGTGGAAAAAAGATGCCAAATGAAATAGATTTCTTTTGACGTGGAGCTCATTGAGTTCTAATTTTTTCACTCAAGTGAAATTTATTGGATGCTACCTGGTATAGTGATTATTTTTCACATACCAAAATCTTCCTACCTAAAATATAACCCCAAGTGAGTTGGATTCATGACTTGTATTTCTCCCTCTAGCCTTGTCCTATAGTTTATATATTCAACTAGTTGATTATATCAAAAAAGAGAAAATGATTAAATTTTGAAAGTGTCAGTACACAGTTTGGAGCCAGACAAATATCTCTCTCTACTTACCTACTTACCTGCTCATTCTCTTATGAAAACAGAAAATGTCCTAGTTGGTTTGGATCCATACAGTAAATCTCTGCTTTCTGTGGTAGTTTTGCTAACGTCTCTGCAAGAAAGGTGAAAGCTCTGATGGGCTCAGCCTGCGTGCTGGACAGCACCTTCAGGTGCTTCCTCTTACTTCTAGCAGCACACTCGGTGAGAAAGGCACCTCCTTATTTCATAGACACAATCACAGGTTGAACTCTCCAATCTTATAAACTTCTTCTATAATTTTAGAAAGCAATTAACTCTATCAATGCTTTCTGCCATTCTAATTGACCTTCCTTGCATTGGTTCCTAATTTATAAAACTCTTACTATGTATGTGAATATGTTCAGTTTACCTGTTTTACAGAAGAGGAAAAGGTTAAAATGATACAGCTGAGAAAAACTAAATTTTGCTTAGAGATTTTAGATTACATTGTATCTTAGATCGATACAATCCAATGATTTTATTCAGGTTCTCCCAGTATTACTTCCAGTGTGTGTGTGTGTGTGTGTGTGTAGTTCTGTACAATTTTATCACATCTTTAAATTTGTATGTGTATGACTACAATTGAGAGAATGAACATTTCTTTCACTGCAAGGATCTTTCATGTCTAATTGCGTCAGCACCATTTGTTGAAAAGCTATACTCCGTCACTGAATTGCTTTTGTACCATTGTCAAATAGCAGCCGAGCATATTAGTGGGTCTATTTCTGGGTCCTTCGTTCTGTTGCATTAATCTGTGTGTGTATCTCTCCACTGGTACTGCTCTGTCTGGATTACTGTAACTGTATAGTGAGCCTTGATATCAAGTAAGGAGGTTCTTCCCACTTTATTCTTTTTTGTCAAGATGGATTCAGCTATTCTATGCCTTCCTGTATACATTTTAGAAAAAGATATGTTTATGTATACTCTGCTTGGATTTTGATAAGAGTTACATAAAACATTTTGAGGAGAACTGACATCTTTAATATGTTGTATCTTTAAATCTATGAACTCAGTATGTCTCATCATTTATTTAGGTCTCCTTTGATTGCTTCCAACAGCATTTTTAATATTCAGCACTCAGATTCTTCACATATTTTGTCAAGTTTATTCCTAAGGATTTGACTTTCTTGGAGCAATTTTAAGTGCTCCAAATCTTTTTTGGTTTTCACATGTTTGTTGGTAGGTGCTATATAGAAACACAGTTTTTGTATGTTGATCTTATATCCTGAAGCTTTGCTAAACTCACTTGTTAGTTCCAGGAAGTTTTTGTTTTTGGTAGATTCCTTGGGATTTTCTATACAGACAATTGTGTCATCTGCTTTGTCTTTAGTTTTCAATAGTTTGATTTTGGTGTGTTTGGGAGTAAAATTTTTTTGGTTTATCTTATTTACATTTGCTAAAATTCTTGACTATATAGATTTATGTTTCTAACCAAATTGAGGAAGCCATCTCAGTCCTAATCATGCATTTTTCCCTGTACTTTATCTTTCTCCTCTTCTTCTGGATATTCAGTGACACCCAATATTAGATCTTTTTTATTGCACAACAAGTTCCTGAGACTCTATCAGTTGTTGTTGTTGTTTTTGTTTTAATCTTTTGTTCTTTGTATTGTTCAGATTAGATCATTTTTATTAATCTACTTAAAGTTTATGGATTCGTTCTTCTGTTATTTCTGTTCTATTACACCCATTCAGAAAGTTGTATTTTTCTAAGTTTTGATATTATAATTTCAGCTCTAAAATTCTATTGTTACATCTCCAATTTCTTTCTAAAACTTTCTAAGTCTCTATTCATTTCAAGAGTGCTTGTCACTAATTGCATCATTTACATATATGTTGTCTTGGCACTAAGGTCTATTGATTGTCTTATCTTATATGAGTTGAGGTTTTCCTGGTTCTTTGTATGCTAAGTAATTAGATTGTAATATCATGTTATGCATCCTACAGTTTTTATTTATGGGTCTTATATACATTCTGAGAAGAATGTTCCTTTGTGTGTGTATGTTTTAGCAGGTAATTGACCCCAGTTCTCAGTCTTCTAATGCCAATTGGTGTTCTGTGAGTTGCCATTCTACTGTTAGTCCCATGTTCAAAGGCTTTGCAGCACTGTTTGGATCAGTCCTGCATGTGTGTCAACCAGTTTGAGACTTAGGGGGTGGTCTATCCCATATTCTATATTCAAAACCTATGCGGGTGCTTTTCTGGGTTGGAACCATGCACACACAATTTAGGAGTAAGCCTAGGAATCCATAAAAAAGAGTGTATGGTTCCTTTCCTCAGCTCCTTCCTCTCCATAGTCTCCTTTGTCTCTTCTGGTTCATTGGGGCTTCCCTTTTGGTCCTCAAGCCAAAATCTTTATATACTCTGCCCTGATACACTCTTGCCATGAGTGCATCCATATCTACAGCCAAACAGCAGGAGGGCTGAGTTAGCCTAAGGCAGTTGTAAGCTCTTAGGGATCCTGATGACACTACTGAAACTCTGTTACAGGACCTCTTAGGGGCTGGAGCACAAGGGGATGGAGATAAATAGGAAAACAAAAAGCAGGGCTTTTTCCCACCTCCCTCTCCCTCTCCCTCTCCCTCTCCCTCTCCCTCTCCCTCTCCCTCTCCCCCTCCCTCTCCCTCTCCCTCTCCCTCTGCCTCTCCTGTTTTTCAAACAGGCTTCTCCTTGAGCTTCTGCTGCTTGTACTGCAGCCCACTTCCGTATTTGGGGCTATGTTTAGTTCGGTTTGTAGAATCATGGACAAAAATAAGAAATTAGACATAAGAAATCACCAACAGTTCAGTAGTAATTCACTGTCTTCTCTGATATTTCTGCTACTGATTACTTTTCAGAGTCTTCATATAACTATTGCATACATTCCGTCCAGGTTTTATGACTATATTCAGTGGGAGAGACAGGGTAAAGTGTGCTTCTCCATGTTACCTGGAAAAAGAACCCATCATTGTTTTCGTTCAACTCATTAGTTAGAGAGAGTCAGTAAGATGTTAATACTGGTTCAAAGAACATTTGAGAAGCTAGGTATTAATTAAGGAATGTTAGAAAAAGGTTGACAAGCTGCATAACCACACATACAGTAGGATATTAACCATCCTATAGAACAATAAACTGTAACCTTTGGGAGTATTTTTGCCAGTGGATAGAAATAATTTGCATCTTTACTAAACAAAAATCTATATCATAACTAATAACTCCTCTAAGTCTGGAACTTTTAATTAATAGTATCTTTTAATTAAACAGCATCTTTACTGTTTAGTAAGTATATTCCATTTTTCCTAAGTACAGATCTGAGTACATTGCAAGGGGGATAAGAGTGGTGGAAGTGGGCAAAGGACAAATAAATGGGGACAGAAAGAGACTTTAATTTGGGGGATGAGCACACAATGCAGTGTGCAAGTGATGTTTTATTGAGTTGAAACCTGTATGGGTTTATTAACCAGTGTCACCCCAATAAATTAATTTTAAAAAAAAGAACTAAGTACATTTCCCCAGATAAACTTTTAGTGAATCTTTGTCCCTGCAAGACATAAATTCCATGCCATCCTTGTTTTGTTTTGCTTTTTTCTATGTTTTGGGTAATTTTTCTTAAAATTTGTGATCCATATTCTTCCTTCAGAAGGTGTCAACAGAAGCAAGAGATGATATGAAATCATCATAGAGTCCTTGAGAAGGCAACCTATTTTTTTTCAATTTATTAAATATTTATTACATACTTATGAAGGGCCAGACATCTTGCTATGCATTTGTGCAGAAGACCAATAGATGTTTTTCATAATGTATGTATATCTGTCATGATCTCTTGAAAGTTAATCTCTCCTGCAAAGCATAGAAACTCTAAAACTCTATCATTGTCATTAAAAATTTGACAACTATATGGTATGGTAGTTGAAGCATATAAACACTGTATTTCTGGAATGTTCTTCAGATTCAAAATAACTGTTGTTTACTCTTAAAGGAAAAGGGAAAAGTAGAGATAAAAAAGAAGAGGAGGGACTTCCGGTCAAGATGGCGGCACAGGTAATCGCAGTATCACGTCCTCCCACAACCACATCAAAGTTACAACTAAACTACAGAACAACCATCATTCAAAACCACCTGAAATCAAGCTGAATGGAAGTCCTACAACTACAGAATTAAAGCAGCAGCAACATCCAGACTGGTAGGAGGGGCGGCGGCGCGAGGGCCAGTGGTGAGAGGACTGGTCCCTGGTCCCACACACACGTGTGGCAGATAAAAATCAGGAGGACACGTCGGCTGGGAAGGTCCTTCCTGAGGACTGAGGGATCCCTGTCCCACACCAGGTGCCCCTCTCAGGGTTCCAGTGCCAGGAAAAGAAGTCCCCATAACTTCTGACTGGAAAAACCAGCAGGAACTGAGGCTCAGGGAAGCTGACACGGCTGGAGCCCCAGGCAGCTCCCTAAAGGGCCCGCACACGAACTTACCGGACTCTCTCCCTCTAAGCTTGGAGGGGAGGCAGCTCGAGGGGCACCAGAGACATACATGGAAGAACTGAGCTTTTTGGCACTGGAGCGAGGGCTGGAGAGGGGGCTTTCTCCGGGACAAACATGCTGTCAGAGGCCTTTGTTCCTTTGGTGAGTGCTTCCCTGGAGCGGCAGACAGCCACCATATCTGGGACTCCAGCAACCTAGCTCATACTGGTAGCCCCGCCCTAGTGATTCCCTGAGGCCCCACCCCACCCAACTTTCAGGCCCACCCAAGCTGTTGCCACTTGCTTAACCATAGGATTGGCCGGTCTTGGATCCTGCTTCAGGTTTTTCCTAAATTCTTTCAAACGAGCAGCATCTGGTCTCAGCTAGCCCCATACTTCTAATTAAGTAATATACAGAAACAAACACAGGGAGGCAGCCAAAATGAGGAGACAAAGAAACAGGTCCCAAATAAAAGAACAGAACAAAACCCCAAGAAAAGAACTAAGCGAAATGGAGATAAGCAACCTAACAGATGCTCAGTTCAAAATACTGCTTATAAGGATGCTCAATGAACTTAGTGAGGGCCTCAAGAGCATAAAAAAGGAACAGTCAGAAATGATGGATGCACAGTCAGAATTAAAGGAGGCATTAACTGAAATAAAGAATAATTTACACAGCTTCAATAATAGAGTACGTAAATCCAACAAGCAAACCATCGATTTGGAATATAAGGAAGCAAAAAACGCCCAATCAAACAGCAAAAAGAAAAAAGAATCCAACAAAAAGAGGAATAGTGTAAGGAGCCTCCGGGACAACTTCAAGCGTGCCAACATTCGCATCTTGGGGGTGCCAGAAGGAGAAGAGCGAGAACAAGAAATCGAAAACCTGTTTGAAACAATAATGGCAGAAAACTTTCCTAAGTTGGTGAAGGAAACAGACATACAAGTCCAGGAAGCACAGAGAGTCCCAAACAAGATGAACCCCAAGAGGCTCACACCAAGACACATCATCATCAAAATGCAAAAGGTTCAAGACAAAGAGAGAATCTTAAAAGCAGCAAGAGAAAGGCAGCTAGTTATCTACAAGGGAGTTCCCGTAAGGCTGTCAGCTGATTTCTCAAAAGAAACTTTGCAGGCCAGAAGGGAGTGGCAAGAAATATTCAGAGTGATGAAAACCAAGAACCTACAACCAAGATTACTCTATCCTGCAAAGCTGTCATTTAGAATCGATGGCCAGCCCTGGCCGGTTTGGCTCAGCGGTTAGAGCGTCAGCCTGCAGTCCGGAGAGACCCGGGTTCAGTTCCCGCTAAGGGCATGTACTTCGGTTGCAGTTTGTCCCCGGCCCTGGTTGGTCGTGTGGGTGGCAGCCACTCGATGTGTCCCTTCACATCGATGTTTCTGTCTGTCTCTCCCTTCCTCTCTCTCCCTCCTACTCTATCTGTACAAAAAAATGGGAAAAATATCCTCGGGTGAGGATAAAAATAAATAAATAAATAAATAAATAAATAAATAAATAAATAAAATCGATGGCCAAATAAAAACTTTTCCAGACAAGAAAAAGTTAAAGGAGTTCATCTCCACCAGACCGTTATTATATGAAATGATAAAGGGTCTTTTTGAAGAAAAAGATAAAATATATGAACAAACAAAATGGCAATGAATACATATCTATCAATAATGGAATCTACGAACAAAATGAACACGTAGAACAGAAACATTCTCATAGATGCAGAGAACATATTATTGGTTGCCAGTTGGGAGGGGGTAGGGGAAAAGAGTGAAAAAGGTGAAGAGATTAAGAAGTACAAATTCATTGCTAGACTGACAAACCTCAAAGGGAAAGGGGTTGGGGTGGTGGGAAGAAATAAACCAAAGAACTTATATGCATAACCAATGGACAACAGACAATAGTGTGGGAAAAGGCGGGAGGGGGGTGGGAGTGGGGAGGAGGGGGTCAATAGGGGAAAAATGTGGAACATCTGTAATACATTTTACATTCAACAATAAAGATTAAAAAAATAATAAAAAATAAAGAAAGAAAGAAGAGGAAAAAAATGAAGGAGGAGGACAAGGTTACATCTGTACTGAAATGGGCTGGAGAAGGGAGCTCCGATAAAGAATGGTACCCTCCCTCTGATCCCAACTTTTGTGTTTGTGTGTACGAAGTGACCAAGTACATACTACCCATCACCAACATCAGGGAGCAGATTGAGGCTCTTGCACAGTAAGTTCTGTGTACTCATATACGCATTTTAGATTTCTGAAAAATGTCTTTTATTTTAGTGGTTTGCATTTTTTAGCCAATTTCAGACAACTACTCCATAATAAAATTGAACTCTATACCTTCCTACCTCTGACTCTGAAGTAGAAACACGATGACTTGGAAAAAAATTTCAATTTCTATTTTAGATCAGATTTCTGCCAAGAATCAACCTGGTAGCTGGAAATTACTTAAAGAAAAATGTCTAGGAAATGCCAACTATATTTTACTACAAACAGATAAAGAATAAATAAATACAATAAAAAATAAAAATGGGCAAACAATGCCTGTCATTTTTTTTTCCAGCTAAATGGTGAAAAGTATCTTTCAATGTGATCTCGAAGAAGTTATGAATGAATTAAAAGCTTGAAAATTAAATCATTCTTTGGGTATAGGGGATGTTTACAATTTAAAGAATGTCTATTGTTATTATATGTAAGCTCACAAGTTATTCTATAACAGAATAATCATCCCCTATCTTTATGTTGTTTGTTTCACATTGCTCTAAAGGGGGAGCGCGGGTATTCGGAAACGTGCAGGCGGCTCGGCGCTCTGCAGAAAGGAGTGAGGTTGCCCCCTTAATTCGCGTGTTTAATCTGGTTCCACTAAGAGAAGCTGAGAACTGAATTTGGTAGCTATAAAAGGGGTTAGGAATCACTACAGATTAAGGATAGCCTTCTTGACTGACACCAACCAGTAGGTGAGCTACTGGATTATGCAGCAGCTGTGGTCTCCTTGGGAGCTGGTATCTACTCCAAATAAAAGTGAGCTGCAGTCATCAAACCTGGATGTGACACCGGCGAGAAACCCAGCTGCCAGATCACTGACTGCTTATCAGCCAGCACTGGAAGAGAATGTTTCTGGCGACCAAAGTTTTCCCAGTATCCTCGAGAAGCAGTGACTCAGTCAGAACTCTGATTTAGCCCATTTCAACATTTGCCAAATTTCTTCATGCTTTGTTCCTGTCAGAAATATTTTTCATCGTTCCCAAATAAGTGTGTGTTTTTTGTTTTTTTTAACTTGAGCCCACACAAAGATAGAGACACAGAGATTTGTTCCCATGCTTTTGGTGGCTAACCTTCATTGCAGTGCACCTGGCTGAGTGGGACTGCGGTCCGGTCAGCAGCTTTCTCCCAGCTCTTTCTTGTGTCTTTCACCATTGTTCTTCGCTCAGTTCCACATACAATAATGGGGAAACTCTTTCTTTAAAATATGCAATTCTGCCTTTATTCCAAGATGTAGTAGCAGAGAGTTTTTGTGGAGTATGTACTGACTTCTTCAGTTAGAGGATAATATTAGGAGAAACCCACAGGCACAATATACCACCTCTATCCTGCCTCACCGGCTACTTACTTTTCCTGTTTGCCTCTTCCTCTCTCCTCTGACTTCAGTGTTATATAAATGCCACGTCTTTCTCTACATTTAAAAAAAATAATTAAATTTAAAACAAAAACCTTATAAACTTAAAAATATTTTGGGATCTAATGGGAAAATTTCTATGTATTTGTCTTGTCTCTGCATTTAAATTTTTTAAAAGAAGGACCATATGTTAGTACAATGCCTTGGATTTCAAGTTGAAACATTTACAAATACTTCTCAAGAGTAGTATAAAAATTTTAAACTGCATTGCTACATATTTAGTGATACTGACTTGTATCTTATAAGTATTGGGGAAATTGGCAATTATTTATTTCCATGTGTTAAATGAAGTTGTTAGAATTTCAGTTTACATATGATACTTTGAATACAGTAAGCAGAATGTTAACCTAGTTATAGTTAAGTACATTTTTTAAAGTAAAGCAAACAATAAATATAGAGAATATAGTTTTTATACATGTAGTTAGTTACATTCAAAGTGGTCAAAGTGAGATATTAAACTTGATTGACTTGATCTCAATGTAATTGACACAGGTATGTGGCAGAGAAAATGGGTGGTGAAATTCCAAAAGAGAAGCTACAAAATTTCAGCTGGCAACTTCACATAAGTGAACTGAAGTTTCAACTTAAATCCAATGTTGTTCCAATTGGACTGATCAAAAAAGGAATCTTCTACCATCGAGCTTTGCTTTTCAAGGTATTTAAGATGTTTTGCCTCATTTGCCGTGAGGTAAAAATGTTTTCTCTTTATCATATTGGAGTGATCCAGGTGCTAGTATTTAACTGGATACTATGAATCCTATCACTTAGATTTACTTATATTTGAGATATATATATGTATATACACATACATACACACACACACACACACATATATGCACATACACATACAGGCACATACATAGTCACTGACTATTGAAAACATATTCATTCAACATTTATCATATACCAGCTATAGGCCAGGACCTTAAGCGTCTGGGAATGTAGAGATACTAAAGTGACAGCCCCCGTATGCAAGGTGTACTGAAGCCAGACTTGTGGGTTCAAAGGTGATGTCAGGGAAAGTTTCAGAAGAGAAAATGATATATTAGAGGCAACATAGGATTTCAATAAGGAACAAACGAAGACAAGAGTATTTTGAACAAAGCAAACATTTTATACAAAATAATAGGTGTGATTCAATGGGCCATCTGGGAATGTAGAATAGTTTATCTGGATGAAGAAATGAGGCTAATGGATCAGATTATAAAGCACCATGTGAGTAGCCACTGAAAGTTGTTAGGGGGAAATTAATGAGTCACATGATTTTCAAAGAGCCTTTAGGCAACTGAATGGGGAATGGATGAGAGCAGGGCCCAAACTGGAGAGAGGAAGACCAGCTGGAAGGTTACTGGAGCAAGAAGTGTGGGTAACCTATGCTGAGCCATAGTTGAAGACATGAAAGAAGGAGATTTAAAAGATAAGACTGAAAGGACTGGTGACTGCCTAGGTGTGGTGTGAGAGATTACAGGAGAAAAACAAAATGATTTCTAGTTTCTAGGCAAGGCATCTGGTAATGATGCATTATTTGCTGAAGTGAGGGACACTAAAAAAGGATCAGGTTTAAGAGAGGGGATGATCTTTGTTTACCTCCATTTTATTCAGTGTTTATAATATAATAGGAGCTAAGGAAATGGTTTCAAAACTACAGACTATATAAAATTCTTATCTTCTCCCAAATACTTATAAGCCTCATTGTATCCCTGTATATCTTGCCTACAATTCCTAGCTAATTTTATTTATAATCCAGATGTCAGTCTTTTCTAATCCCTTGGATTTTTTGCTCTAGCAATTCTTCCCTCCAGTCTTTAATCTCTTTCTCTCTTGGTTGTTTCTCCTTTAAAATCTATAATTAAATCTACAATATTTAAAGAGTAAGTATATTTTTTTCTCATAATATCTATAAACATAATTATAGCTCCTATTATCATGACCACCATCAATTTGAGCTATGTTCCAGGCATTTGATAAATATAATTGTGAAGAGTCTCAAAAATGCCAAAGTGAAACGACTCCTTGTTTTAGAGATAGGAAAACAGATATTTAGAGAAGAAATGTACCCAAGGTCAACCAGACGCACAACTGGAACATGAACCCATGCTTATCTGAGTCAAAACCTATTCTAATGCTTCTCATTCTCATTCCTGGTCAGAATTCTGAGTCATCTCAACAACTTGTCCCTCCTTGGCAAATCTCTCATTTTCCTTCTCAGCTCACTGCTTTCTGTTATGTCTCCATAAGGATTATAGAGACCTATTGTCTGTCATACTAGATATGGTAAAGAATTTGCCATTGATCGTTCTCTTTCTTTGACACCATTCTCTCTAGTAACATGTCCTGTCTTACTGCTTCATCTCTATCACCTTTGGAGATCCCTTTCCTCCATCTTTCTCTTAAATGTTAAGGTCCTGCGAGGTTCTGATTCAGGCTCTTCTCTTTTCTCCCTTTGTGTACTTCCCGAGGTGAGGTCATCCTTTGATGTGGCCTTAAGTACCACCTACATGCCTGAAGTCTCCAGGCCCTTTCCTCTGTCCCACAAATCTCTCCTAATTCCAGATCTGTGTATCACTTTACCCTCTAGCTAGATGCACTTAAGTGTCTCAAAGGCACTGTATTATTCTTCCTGGGCTTCTGTAATAAAATACCATAGACTGGCTGCCTTAAACAATAAACATTCATTTCTCATAGTTCTGTAGGCTGAGAAATCCAAGATGCCAGGAGACTCAGTGTCTGGTGAGCTCCCACTTCCTGGTTTGCATTGGCTGTTTTCTTGCTGTATGGTCATTTAGCAGAGACAGAGCAGAGAGAAACAGAGGAGAGTGAGGGAGAGGGGGAGAGAAGAGATGAGAGAGGGAGGGGGAGCGGGGAAGAGAGAGAAAGAAAGAGAGAGAACAAGCTCTGGTCTCTTCCTCCTCTTATAAGTGCACCAATCCCATCATGGGGTCTCCACCCTCATGCCCGCATCTAGACCTAATTACCACCTAAAGGTTCCACCTCCAAATACCATCACATTGGGGTTATGGCTTCAACATATAAATTTGGGGGGCGGGGACAAATTTTCAGTCTGTAACATTATGCCAAACTGAATTCTTTACCCTCACACTTCAGCTGAACCATGCAATTAATTATCCAGGGCTTGCCCACTGCTGAAATCCTAAACATGAATTTAACTCACTAATCTAGTGTCTTATTCTTCTACCTCTCCTAAAGTCTTTCACTCCTCTCACATATTTTCTTTGTCTTTTCCATTTTCTTCAAGTTTTTTGGCTCTTTTTTGTCTTTTTGCCCTCTATACAGCCTTGATGAGTTGTCAAAATTTGCTCACTAATTTCCTTCATTTTTTGCTCCCCATTCTTTTACCCCTGTCTGGCCAGCCCGCCAATCTGATTGCCCATCCTTTCCCTTAATGACACTCAGCCTGCAGAATACAACTCAGGGAGTGTCACAGCTGATTCGGGGTGCCCAAAGTGTGTGGATGCGCGGGTAGCTGGGCCATGCTTTCCCAGCTCCGAGTCACAGGCTTCTGTTTCCCTCGGCAACTATGCCCCACATCTGACATTCTAAGGTTTTCCACTTCCATCTCCTCCTCTAAGCTAAGGACGTTGATTCTCACTTCAGGAAGAAAACAGAGACTTTTAGATTCATCTCAGCTAGAGGCAGTACTGTCCTGAGGTTAAGAACTCAGTCTCCTGAGACGGATTCCCTGGCTCTCACGTTAGATCACCACCTACGGCAACCTTGGTGAAATTATCTGACCTCAGTGTTACCCTCTATAAAATGGGAAATACAATCTGTTTCCCAGGGTTGGTTTGATGATTTAAAGTGCCTTGACATGGAGTAAGAGATCAGTAAAAGTTATTTTGGAGAAGATAATTATATGTTTGTTTTTGTCTCTTTACCCCACTAGTTTAAGTGTGTGAAATGATTCTAGTATTAATTCCAGCATGGGAGGAGGGTGTTCCACACATCGAAGCAATTCTCCAACAATAGCTGGACAGTTCAACTCAGTTCTGACACTCCACCTGGAGATAGCATCAGGTCCCGCAGGACAAGGGCTCAGTCTTACAAGACTGCTCCTACTCCACTTCAGGTGCCAGTCCCAAGCTCAGGTTGTCGCCTGTGCTTCTGACCAACCAGCTATAGATCAGAGGGTCCAACAACCCCATCCTTGGATATGATTAGTTTGCGAGAGCTGCTCACAGAACTCAGGGAAACATTTTACTTACTAGATTACCATTTTATCATAAAGGAATGTAAGTTAGGAACAGCCAGATGGGAGATAATATACGTGAAGTTATGGGGAAAGGGTGTGGAGCTGCCATGCCCTCCTTAGGAAGGCCAGTACCCCAAATCTCTACCTGTTCCCCAACCCAGAAGACCTCCAAACCCTGTTCTTTTGGGATTTTGTGGAGGCTTCATTACATAAACATGATTGATTTACTCATTGGCTATTGATTGATTCCACTTCCAGCCCCTCTTCTCTCCTCAGAGGTAGGGGAGGGAGTAGGACTGAATGTTCCAAACCTCCTGGCAGCCAGGCCCCGTGCTCAGGTGTCCAAAAGTCACTTCATTACCACAACAAAAGACACCCTTATGGTTCTCATCACCTAGGAAATTCCCAGAATTTTAGGAGCTCTGTGCTAGAAACCCTGATGAAGATCAAAATATATTTCTTATTAGAAATCACAGTATCACAGAGTGTTATACATTCAGATCCACTTCATTAATAAATGAATATAGAGATTATTAAAACAACATGATTCTTACCTTCTAGTGATACCCTTATAATAACCTGGTTATTAAATAACAGGAAAGGAGCTAAAGGGAGACTAGGTAATATGGGCATGCAATTCATGCAGCTTTTCCAGAAAGCTACATGTTAACACTCTCCAGGTCTACTCCCCGCAGATCGATGAGGAAGGGACTAGACAAAGGCAGTTTAGGCACAAGCACAGTAAGGTCTGGATGATGTGGGAAAATGCTTACCTGTCAGTCACACCTGGGAACAGGTGATTGGCCAGAATAGGTGTGGCCACTGCAGGGGCATGAAATCTGAGATACACAAGCTCCTGAACAAAGAAAGTTCACTCCTTGGCTCTCTCACTTGCTTGCCTGTGCTCCTGGCTCTCTTGTTGCAGTGAGAGCATTCCCCTGTGCTCACCCACACTGTGGGCTAGTGGGCTGAATCTAGACTGATGTTCTGCTGGATGCAACTTCACGAAGGAACAAAAACTCTGGACACTGGCTCTGCTTCTACCTCTGCTGCAACTCCAGCTACGTCTCTCCCAGGACTAGACTAAGGGAAATAGGACTTTGAAAAATGAGGGATATAATTTCATTCAAATAAAAATCACTCATCCTCTTGTGCAAGTCTGAGAAAATTTATTTTTTCAAGATATTGCAAGAATCCACTCCCGCTAGTGATGGAGAATATGGACCCACTCATTTCTCTGGCAACATCAGTACTAGGACCACTTACTGAGGACCCACTCTGTGCCAGCATTCACAGCTCTAAGCACTTGACTCGTATTAATTCACTCAACCTATATAATCACCCTATGAAGAGAGTGGTTAGCCCTGGCCGGTCTGGCTTAGCACTTAGAGCATCGACCCTCGGACCAAAGAGACACGGGTTCAATTCTGGTCAAGGGCACGTACCTTGGATGTGGTTCATCCCTGGTCCTGGTTGGGTCATGTGGGAGGCAACCCATTGATGTGGCTCTATCACATCGATGTTTCTCTCCCTCCCTCCCTCCCTCCCTCCCTCCCTCCCTCCCTCCCTCCCTTCCTCCCTCCCTCCCTCCCTCCCTCCCTTTCTCCCTCCCTCTTTATCTAATGATAAATGGAAATCAGGTGAGGAATAATTAAAAAAAAAAGGAGAGAGAAAGTAGTTGGACTGTTGTCATCCTCATTTCACAGTTGAAGAAATGGAAGCACACAGAGGCCATTTGCTTGAGGGACAACAACTGGTAAGTGGCTGAGCTGAAACTAAAACCCAGGCAGTCTGAGCCAGCTCTCCTGTCCCCTATAACATGGCCAAGATGTTTCTAGATGATTTCAAGGGTACTTCTTTTTTTTCCCCATTTTTTTGTACAGATAGAGTGGGAGGGAGAGAGAGGAAGGGAGAGAGAGAGAGAGAAACATCGACGTGAAGGGACACATCGAGTGGCTGCCACCCGCACGACCGACCAGGGCCGGGGACAAACTGCAACAGAAGTACGTGCCCTTAGCAGGAACCGAACCCGGGTCTCTCCGGACCGCAGGCCGACGCTCTAACCGCTGAGCCAAACTGGCCAGGGCTCAAGGGTACTTTTTAAAATCACCTCAACATCAAGACAAATTGAAGAGACAACTCCCAGAAAACAAAAGCAACCCGTGAGGGGGTCATGGCAGCAAGCAGCCCAAGAAGGACCAACCACTCACAGGTTTCCTCCTGCTCCACAGCATCTGTCTACATACATCTCACAGAATGAATTGGCTAGAAACAGGTCCCCACCCAGCTGGTCCCTCAGTTCAGTCCCACTGTGATTCACATCCAGCACGCAGCCCAGGAGCATGGAAAGATTGATAGATGCACCAGTGCTGAAAGCCCGTGGAATAGCTTTTCTCCAACACTGTTATCAATCTTGTGCTGATACAATGCAGTGAATCTGCCTGGAAAATGTCCCTTCCCAGCAGGACCTACACAGAGATTTAATCTACAGGATCTTGAAGAACAAGGGAATTGACCACATTTTATTGGTTCCCATCACAATATCCCACATTTTTTCAGCCTTTCTAAGCACTTCTTTGCAAGAGTTGTATATTTACCTTCAACCAAGGTGGGTCTTACAGCTAAGAATTTTTCTCCACCCTTCTCCCTCCTCACTCATGGTTGATCTTGTGCTTTCTCCCACAGGCTCTGGCTGATAAGGTTGGCATCGGCTGCTCTCTGGTTCGAGGGGAGTACGGCAGAGCTTGGAATGAAGTAAAGCTGATGAATGAATCTCGAAAGGGAGTGACTGGGGGTCTCCCTCCTTTTGAAACATACATCGTTGACCTCATGTTCCATCCAGGTAGACTGATGAAGATAAAGAGTAAAGAGGCAAATCTTTACAGGTTTCTCTGAACTAGCAAACAAGAAATTTATTCTATATACTTTTTGTGAAGTGCACCTATTAATTTTATTTATTTAAATAAAAGTATTAGAAAGCGTCTTTCTGTGTCAAAATGAGGACCCTTGGATTGACATGGTTGTGCTTCTGACAGCAGGCTTTGGACAAAAGTTGAGTCTGATTAGATCATGTTATGCTTACTGTTGCTCATGAGAAGCTTATTATTGTCTACATTAATCCACCCCACTGTTTCCTAAGGTGCATCTCTGCCCTTTGGGACTCGTGTAAAAACACTGAGCTGGTGGTCGCAGACATTCTGTGGCCTCATCTCCGCCCTTCTTTGTGCCCAGAGTGCTCCAGGAGTGCTCGGTTAGATGCAGTCACTGCTTTTCAATGTCTCCAGTCACCTCCTCACTTGCATGAAGCAAGATTATTGATAGTTTGAGTATTTATAGATCTATTCTAGTATTACAAATTATAATTTTCTTCACATTTTTAAAACTTATTAAGAACACTGTTTAATATACTTCATTAAAATATAAATATTTCTAAAAACTATTTCCATAAATTATATTTATTTTATCTATGTTAACTTGGAAATACACTTTCAGTTAAAAACCATTTTGTTTTGCTTTTACACATTTTAATGCTACGTAACAAATATTATTTTAAATGTATGTAACTTAACAATTCTTCTTTTCTGGGAAACTTTAAAATATAAAAAGAGAATAAATCTTTGCTGAGGAATTATGTTTTCGGTGTTAAGCACAAAACAGAGCAAACACACATTTCAAATGGTAAGAGATATAAAATAAAAAATATGATGAATCTCACGGGTAGCAATACTCATATCCAATAAAGTAGATTTCAAAAAAAAAGACCATAACTAGAGACAAAGAAGTCCACTACATAATATTGAAAGGATCTATCCAACAGGAAGATATAACCTTAATAAACATATATGCACCCAATATAGGAGCACCAAAATATATTAAAAATCTTTTGGAGGACTTCAAAGGAGAAATCAACAGCAATACAATCATAGCAGGGGAGTTCAACATCCAGTTGACACCACGGGATAGATCTTCTAGACAAAAAATTAGCAAGAAAACAGAGACTCTAAATGAAGCACTAGACCAAATGGATATAATAGATATTTACAGAGAATTATACCCCAAAACACCAGAGCTCACATTCTTCTCAAGTGCACATGGGACATTCTCAAAGATAGACCAGATGATAGGACACAAACTAAATCTCTACAAGTTCAAGAAGACTGAAATCATATCAAGCATCTGCTCAGATCACAATGGCATGAAACTAGAAATCAATTGCAACAAGAACATGCAAAGGCATTTCAACACATGGAGGCTAAATAGCATGTTATTAAACAATGAATGGGTTACTGAAGGAGATCAAGGGAGAAATTAAAAACTTCCTGGAAACCAATGAAAATGAACACACAACAACACAAATACTGTGGGATTCAACAAAAGCAGTTCTGAGAGGGAACTTCATAGTACTACAGGCCTACCTCAAGAAACAAGAAAAAGTTCTAATTGACTGTCTAACCTCACAACTTAAAGAATTAGAAAGCAAACAAAAAGAAAACTCCAGAGCAAATAGAAGGAAGGAAATAGTAAAGATCAGAGCAGAAATAAATGACATGTAGACCAACAAAACAATTCAAAGAATCAATGAAACAAAGAGCTGGTTTTTTGAAAAGATAAACAAGATTGATGTACCCTTAGCTAGACTCACCAAGAAACAAAGAGAACCCAAATGCACAAAATCAGAAATGAAAGAGGAGAAGTAACAACCAACACCACGGAAATACAAAAGATTGATAACAACTACTATGAGCAACTATATGGCAACAAATTCGACAATGTAAGCAAAATGGACAAATTTCTAGAAACCCGCAGTCTCCCAGAACTGGACCCAGAAGAGATAGAAAACTTGAACAGACAGTAAAAACTAAGGTAATCAAGACTCTCCCAGCAAACAAAAGCCCAGGCCCAGACGGCTTCACAAGAAAGTATTACCAAACATTCAAAGAAGAACTAACACCCATTCTTCTCAAACTATTTCAAGAAGAAGGAAGACTTCCAAACTCGTTTTATGAGGCCAGCATAATTCTAATTCCAAAACCAGAAAAAGACACTACAAAGAAAGAAAACTACAGGCCAATATCCCTGATAAACATAGAGGCCAAAATCCTGAACAAAATACTAGCAAAATGACTCCAGCAATACATCAAAAAAAGTATTCACCATGACCAAGTAGGGTTCATTCCAGGGGTGCAAGGCTGGTAAAATATTCGCAAATCAATAAATGTGATTGATACACCACATAAACAAAATAAAGAATAGAAACCACATGATCATATCAATAGACGCTGAAAAAGCTTTCAACAAAATCCAGCATCCATTTCTGATAAAAACACTCAGCAATGTGGGAATAGAGGGATCATATCTCTATATAATAAAGGCCATATATAAAAGACCTACAGCCAACATCATACTCAATGGACAGAAACTAAGACCATTTCCCTTAAGAACAGGAACAAGACAGGGATATCGCCACTCTTATTTAACATTGTACTGGAAGTCTTACCCACAGCAATCAGACTTGAAGAAAAAATAAAAGGGATCCAAACTGGAACGGAGGAAGTGAAACTGTCATTATTTGCAGATGACATAGAAAACCCTAAAGACTCCATCAAAAATCTAGACTTAATAAATGAATTTGGCAAAGTAGCAGGATACAAAATTAACATCAAGAAATCAATGGCATTCTTATACACCAATGATGAACTCACAGCAAGAGAAACAGAAAAAGCAATCCGATTTATCATCATGGCAAAAAAATTAAGATACCTAGGAATAAACTTAATCAAAGAAATAAAGGACCTATTTCCAGAAAACTACAGGACATTGAAAAAAGAAATAGAAGAAGATATAAAAAAGTGAAAGCACATACCTTGTTCATGGATTGGAAGAATTAACATCATTAAAATGTCCATATTACCCAAAGCAATTTATAGATTCAATGCAATCCCCATCAAAATACAAATGACATATTTCACAGAACTAAAACAAAATACTTCAAAAGTTCATATGGAACCAAAAAAGACCTTGCATAGCCACAGCAATTTTGAAAAAGAAGAACAAAGTAGGTGGGATCACAATACCAGATATCAGGTTATACTACAAAGCCACTGTAATCTAAACAGCCTAGTACTGGCACAAGAACAGGCATATAGACCAGTCGAACAGAACAGAGAACCCAGAAATGGACCCAAGGCAATATGCTCAATTAATATTTGACAAAGGTAGCAAGAGCATATAGTGGAGTAAAGACAGCTTTTTTAATAAAGGGTGTTGGGAAAATTGGACAGCTACATGAAAAAAAATGAAACTGGACCATCAACTTACACCATACACAAAAATAAACTCAAAATGGATAAAAGACTTAAATGTGACCCGTGAATCCATAAAAATTCTGGAAGAAAATGTAGGCAAGAAAATTTCAGACATCATATGGAGCAGATTTTTCACTGATACATCACCTAAGGCAACAGAAACAAAGGAGAAAATGAACACATGAGACTACATCAAACTAAAAAGCTTCTGCACAGCAAAAGAAACAACAATCAAAATGGAAAGGCAACCCACTGTATGGGAGAACATCATTGCCAATGATATATCAGATAAGGGGTTAATTTCCAAAATATATAGAGTACTCATACAACTCAACAAAAGGAAGACAAAGAACCAATTAAAAAATGTGCAGAGGACCTAAATAGACACCTCTTCAAACAGGACATACAAATGGCCAAGAGACATATGAAGAAATGCTCAACATCACTAATCATCAGAGAGATGCAAATTAAAACAACAATGAGGTATCACCTCACACCTGTCAGAATGGCTGCCATCAAAAATCATCAAACAACAAGTGTTCATGAGGGTGTGGAGAAAAGGGGTCTCTAGTGCACTGCTGATGGGAATGCAGACTGGCGCAGCCACTATGGAAAACAATATGGTGTTACCTCAAAAAATTCAAAATTGAACTTCCATTTGACCCAGTGATCCCAATTCTAGGAATATACCCTAAGAAGCCTGAAACCCCAGTCAGGAAGAATACATTTACCCCCATATTTATAGCAGCACTATTTACAATAGCTAAGATCTGGAAACAGCCCAAGTGTTCATCAGTAGACGAACGAATAAAAAGTTGTGGTACATATACACAATGGAGTACTATGCAGCTGTAAGAAAGAAAGATCTCTTATCCTTTGAGATGACATGGAGGGACCTGGAAAGTATTAACCTAAGTGAAACAAGCCAAGCAGAAAAAGACAAATACCACATGATCTCACTTATATATGCGATATAATGAATATAATAGTCTGAGGAATAGGGTAGACCCAGAAACACGGAAGTAGGGTACAGACTGACAACCCTCAGAAGAGGGGATGGTGAGGGGTGGGAAGAGATAAACCACAGAACTTATATGCATATATGTATAACCAATGGACATGGACAACAAAGCCGGAGATGGGGCAGGAGGGGATGGGGAGGAGGGTGTCAATGAGGTAAAAAAGGGCTAACAGCCCTGGCCAGTTTTGCTCAGTGGTTAGAGTGTTTGCCTGTGGTCCAGAGAGACCGA
The DNA here is from genome assembly GCF_014108415.1 of Molossus molossus. NCBI lineage: Eukaryota > Metazoa > Chordata > Mammalia > Chiroptera > Molossidae > Molossus > Molossus molossus. The sequence goes on along the minus strand of NW_023425344.1, from coordinate 105,404,665 downwards.
GGTTCAATTCCCGCTAAGGGCGCGTACCTCAGTTGCAGTTTGGCCCCGGCCCCAGTTGGCCGTGTGGTTGGCAGCCACTCGATGTGTCTCTTTCACATCGACGTTTCTCTCTCAATCTCTCTCACCCTCCCACTCTATCTGAACGAAAAATGGAAAAATGTCCTCAGTGAGGATAAAAAAATAATAAAAATAAATAAAAAGGGGGGGGGAATATCTGTAACAAAAATAAAATAAAATAAAATAAAATAAATAAAAAAAATAATAAAAAATAAATAAATAAATTTAAAAACAGGCATAAGAGTATAAACAAAGTTCAACAAGGCCAGGAATTCTCTTAAAATTCAAATGTATCCATGAAATCTTATGCATTTGTTAGAGGTGAGTGAAAATTTGACTCTCTGGTCTCCAGCAGCCAATGCAGAAGGAAGGAAGTCACATGATTTATAAACAGGGCCACTAGATAAAAGCACAAAGCAGTTTCTCTAGAGGAGGAAAGACCAGAAAATTTCTCTTTGAGGGCTTCATACAGATGGAAAATGTAATATAGAAAATACGATCTTTGAAAAACAACCTCCCACTAAGTTCTGGAAAGAATTTTCATAGGGCGATGGCCCAACATCAAAATGGGATGAGGGAGAGGGTTTGTGCAGAGCCACTGTGGTATGGTCCAGGTGGACACCACATTTTTTTTAGGCCAGTAGAGGCCAAAGACATTATTTTTTCACCTTTGCAACATTATGTATACTATCTCTCTTAGCGAGGTTCTAGGTTATTACTTAACAGGAATGAGTTTAAATTATATCCTCAGGCCTATTCTGTGTTACCAGTTAAGTATAGAGCCACAACATTTAATAATGATCCAATCTAGTATAAAAATAAAACATATTCAAACTAGCAACAAAAATTATAAATTACTCAAAAGAGATTTATCAAAAAATACATAAAAAAATAAAACTTTAATGAGATCTGAATAAATGAAGAAGATGCACACCATTTTCTTGATAGAAAGCTCAGCAATAAATACATTTAACATAATTCTGTATAGAATCCCAACACAGTTTCTTTTGTGGAACTTGAAAAACTATAAAATTTATCTGGAAGAATGAATGCCAATAATATTTTGAAATAGAAAATAAAGAGGAACTGGCTCCAACATATATCAGAACACACATTAAAAAGCAACTATCACCCAGGCGGTGTGGCTCAGTGGACTGAGTGTCATCAAGCCATGGACTGAAAGGTCCTGGTTCGAATCCCAGTCAAGGCTCATGCTTGGATTGTTGGCTCAATCCCCAGTAGGGGGCGTGCAGGAGGTAGCCAATTAATGTTTCTCTTTCACATCTATGTTTCTCCCTCTCTTTCTCCTTTCCTCTCTCTCTAAAAACGTCAATAAAAACATTTTTTAAAAGCAATAATAAATAAATAAGAGAGACTTAAAAAATGGAAAAATATTAAATCAGACATAGCTTTTCTGCCCTATGGAGAAATAATAGCCTATTCAGTAAATTACAATAAGAAAATTATGATCTTGGAAAGTAGAGATCTTTTCTATTTATGATTAATAACAACAACAACAAGCTATAGAACATAGTTGACACGTTTGGCTACAGAAAACTTTTAAATTCCCATTTAAAAAATCTATAGGATAAGCAAAATTATTTCTGTTCAGCAAAATAAAATATAAGCAAAATTACAGACAGGGAGAAAAAATTTGTAGCCTATATAACAAACAAATGTTCATATCCTTAATAAACAAAGAGGTTTTATAAACCAATGAGATGAGCCAATGGAGAAATGATCCAAAATGGAAGAAGAGACAAAGACAATTGTATTTGAATAGAACATCTATACAGTGGTAATAAACAATGCTTGGATCTCAGTGGCTTAACACAAAGATCTCTTGTCACACTACATGTCAACACAGACCCGCAGAGGGCATTCTGCTCTACACAGTCACTCAAGGACCCATGCTGTGAGCAGCCCCTCCATTTGTAACTGCTCAATCTGGACACGTGACCTCGGTCACTACAGTGGGACAGAAAGTGCTAAGGATCTCCTTCATGAATTACATGCTCTGGGCTGGAATAACATGTTGTTTAGTCAGAACTACATCCAAGAAAGATGGGGCAGTTTCTAGAACTATGGAGAGCTGAATTAGAATTCTGACTGTCACTAAAAAACTGTGGAAACTCTGGCAACTATTGCGGTTGTGAAATTTCAAAACAACTTATATAAAGCTACTTGTTAGTTTGTCAGAATCAAAAGCTACAGTTTCTCTTCTGGAGAATAAATAATTTCATTAAAATTAATATCTAACTTTCAAAAATAGCTTTAATTAAATGAAAAAACGAACATTTAAATAGAATCCTTTTCACGGGTATCCAGCCTTTGTGCAGGATCGTAAATAAGGGTTCCAGTTTGCACTGCACTTTTAGTGAGGACATACCAGATTTCAAAAGTATCATTTCCTTCTCAAAGAAACAGTACTGTCATTCGTGAAAATAGTTTTTCCAGAAGCTCAAAACCACATCTAAAATCAAATGGATAGTGACTTTTTTTTTATTATTGACATAGGATTCTTTAAATAGTAACTTTTTTCAGCAAGACATTACTAGTCTTCCTCTGCCAAAGCCAGTAATCTGGAGATAAGATGCAGGTGTTTCAGGAGCTGATGCCTTTTCCCTTGGCACCATTCACAGAAAGGCTGTAATCCGCACACTGATGGCACTTGTTTGCTCTAAGTCAGCTGAATACTGAGTGTAGGATAAACTATGAAAACTATATGGAAAATGTCACTTTGGTATATTCTTAGAGGAATACAATAGTATCTAATAACTTATCTAGAGCTTACTATTTAAAAGTACTATCCTTTATTTAAAATTAGTTGAATATTATATAGATTACTAACAAAAGCTTTGCTTTTAAAGCTATGGATAGAATTAATTTAATAATAACACTGGTTGTGATTTGGAAGAACAGGCATCTGAGTGTTCGGTGTGAATGTATTAATATAGTGAATTTAAATAAGGCTCCTCCCAGAACTCACAGTATAAAACACCTGTAGGATCTGCCAATAAACAAACCATGAATAGGAATTTAAAAAATAAAAAGAGCCCTGGCTAGTTTGGCTCAGTGGTTAGAGCATAGGTCTGTGGACCAAAGAAGCGTGGGTTCAATTCCTGGTCAGGGGCACATACCTTGGTTGAGGGTTTGATCCCCAGCCCTGGTCAGGGTCATGCAGGAGGCAACCAATTGATATTTCTTTTTCTCTCTCTCCTCTTCCTTCCTCCCTTCTTCCCACTATCTGAAAAATCGATGGAGGAATATCCTAGATTGAGGATTAAACACTAACTAAATAAATAAAATTAAAAAGAATTGTTGGAAAAGATAAAGAAATTTTATTATGATGATTTTATTTATAAATTCAGTAAGCCTTTATTATTGAGAAGCAATATTATAACAGTGGTACAAAGCCCTGGTTTGTAGTTAGGCTGAGATTAAGGTCTATATCTGCCTTTTTCTATTTGTGTGATCTTGACAAAATTACTCAACCTCTATGTCCCTCAGTTTGCTCTTCTGGAAAGTGGAGATAAATATTAACAACTATTTACATATTGCTTACTGTGTGTCAGAGGCTATTCTTTGCTTAATCCTTCCAGTGACCCTATGATGTGTAGGTAGCAATACTCATGTTTAGCAAGTGAGGCACAGAGAAGTTAAGTAACTTACCCCAAAATCACTCAGCTAGTAAGTGGCAAAGCTTTAAATTTGAACCAATCTATGTGCCTAGTAAAGCTATTATGAGGATGAAATAAGCCTATTCATGTCAATGACAGATGTGTGTATGCATGGGGGGTGGGGAGGTACATGTGCACATACCACTGTGTCTGTGTGTTTATAGTTTTCCATTTAATACAATGTTCTGTTCATACATCTGCCTTTAGCATGTTTTGAGGAAATATTTTATTTTATTTATTTTATATTTTAATCCTCACTCGAGGACATTTTTTCCCCATTTATCTTCAGATAGAGTGGAAGGGAGGAAGGGAGTGAGAGGGAGAGAAACATGGATGAGAGAGAGAGACACAGCAATCGGTTGCCTATGACCCAACTAGGGCTGGGGATCAAATTGCAACCCAGGTATGTGCCCTTGACCAGAATTAAACCCATGACTCTTTGATCCCCCAGCTGATGATCTAACTACTGAGCCAACTGGCTAGGGCTTGAGGGAATATTTTATTCTTGAGGTATCTATCTCTTCTTTCAGATCTGAAGTCAGCAAATGTTTTCCTTAAAGGTCCAGATAGTCAATATTTTAAGTTTTGCTGGCATTCAGTCTCTACTGCAACCATTCAACTCTGCAGTGGCAGCTTTTGTGCTGCAAAATGCCGAGATAATAAACTTAGTAAAACAGAGGAGAACCAGATTTGGCTCATGGGTCACCGTGTCCACCTGTGCTGTGGGCGTTGAGACTTCGAGAGTATGGGCGTGAAGGATTGTACTTGACTCATCCTGGTCCCTGGGCACCTCGGCTAAGCATTCAGGGGAGACGTTCACACAGGCACTTTATCTTCCTTGGTTTCTTCAAGCTCTAATCTGGATCTACTTGATGTCTATCTATGGATGCCACAGCAGATGTCTTATTTTTCTATAAGAATGAGGACAGACTTGACGTATCTAAAGAAGAAAATAATTCTTCCTGTTTTCTAAAGTGTGAAGGGTCTGAGGTTTCACCCTACTCATAAGTTAGCTGCCACCATTTTAAAGTTGCTTTCAGAAGACATAAGATTCCTGGGTCAGAGACAGAGGACTTTATTACTCACGGCACAGCAAGTAGCACGAGACAGCTTATTGTGTCAGCTCTCCTTGCTCCCAAGCCTCCTGTGGGCAATGTAGACTCGGATAGGTGCCTACAGCTCAATGGGTTGTGTTACAGGAGAGGAACCCTGAGCTTAGAGAACCCAATTTTTTATAATAGGGAGTAAGCATGCCTGCCCTTTTCATCAGAGGGGAGGCATGACAGCCTCTGAGGCTGTTTGCTAACAACTTGAAAAGACTGTCAGGACGAAGGGCTGTCAGGAAGCCTATGTTTATAAGACATGCAGAAACAAGTAGTCCCACGAAGAATTGCCTCCTGATACCTTCATCAGTTCTTACAGTACACAAGGCTTTATGAAATTTCTCATCTATATAAAAGAGATGATTGACACATGGTTATATGAACTTGCTGTAACCAGTAGCCTATAATTTTATATATACTTGATATACACATAAAATTATACATATAATCATATAATAAAGGTCACAGCAAATTAGCTTAATGATTCACATGGCCAATTTTCTGTCTCTGATAGTACCAAAGGAATATTTGTGAGAAGGTGTGGTGGTAAACCTCAACATCATCCTGGTAATCTTTCGTTTATAAGTTCAAATCCAAATTCAGATTAAGCCTCACCGTCTCCCTCAGGTCGTCCAGATGCTTTTTGCTCTTCTGATGACCTTCAATAATATTATTTGTGTCACTCATTTTGGCGTTTTCCCATAAGCTCGCTGCCTGGCATCGCCGGCTCCTAATGCACACACACAGCTTGCAGTGGTGAAGAGCGTGCGTGGTCGTTGCAGTCAGAGCAACTCGGGTTTGAGTCCTGTTTCTGATGTTTGAAAAAACGTCTTGGTTTTCTTGTCTCTAAAATGGGGTGATAATAATAGTAGCTACCTCATATGGTGGCTCTGAGGAATGAAAAGGATGGTGCATATAACGTGCTCAGGATAGTGCTAAACACAGTAAGCAGTGGACAACCGTTAGTATCATGCTTTGATCTCCCTAAGAGACAGAAAGCTCTTTCAGGTTTGGTATGTATCTTACTGGCAGAGTTACTAGCACAGAGTAGCTTGAGCAGTATTTATTGACTGTCTTTATGCATTATATTAACTGACCTTAAAGATGACAATGTGATTTTCTTAGTTTTTAATTTTTATTTGGATACTTTTGAAAGTCATTTTGTGGTCAAGACAATCACGCCTGTCTATGGCACAGCTACTTTTGAACTTGTGCTACAGGATGTGAAAATGCAGAAACGCGTGCTATCTTCGGAGCGTGTGTCTAAAATCATCCCCCACAGTATGTGTTCATTTCCTCATCACCAAAACCTTGCCAACCCACAGGTGTGACCTATGGAGCTCTTCATTTCAAAAGGGCATCGCATTACTTCCATAGTTTGATGATTTTGTATTGCTGCTTGGCCCAACTTGTCTGTGATCTGAATGACTCATCTTGCATATTTACCTTTAAAGTCCTATTCGTGTGTGTAGTGAAGATGACTTAGGTTCTTGTTAACTTGCTAACAATGCATAAGTCTCCTCATTGGCTAAGATCTTTCCACCAACCACACCTGCAAAGACGCAGGCTCTGGTTTTCACAAGTCCCAGCAATCAGCATCTACCTTAGATGTATAGTTGACCTTTGAACACCATGGAAGTTAGGGGTGCCTACCTCTTAGGCAGTTGAAAAATCCACATACAACTTTTGACTCCCCCCAAGCTTAATACCAAGAGCCGACTGTTGACTGGGAGCCTTACTGATAATATAAACAGTCAATTAACACATGTTTTGTATGTTATATGAATTTTATACTGTATTCTCACAATGAAGTTAGCTAGAGAAAAATGTTAAGAAAATCATAAGAGAAAATATTATATTTATTGAAAAACAGCTGCGTAAAAATGAACCCACAGAGTTTCAATCGGTGTTGTTCAAGGTCATCTGCATTTCATCACCAGTGCAGTCTGATCTCGGAACAATGAGCTAAGAGCCGTCAGTCTCCCTCTCTAGATCACAGGCATCGGCCCCCAAATCCTGCACACAGCCCGACTCATTATCTTGAGAAAGTCCCGTTCATTTCACACAAGAACAGCTGGACTACAAATGGAGTCTGGCACTTTCAAGCAGTCGTCAATCATGCGATGAGAACAGCGGAAACAAACAGAGCTCTCTCTAAGTACTTACATATCTGACATACAAATCAAGTGAGAGCCCAATTCGTTTATTTATAGGTTCCTTTCTTTGAAAAATCTGAGTTAGTGTCTATCTTTTCTTTTGATTCCATAGTCTTTACTTTTAGAAAAACTTTGAAAAAAGATGGATGTGTTCATGTCTGTATTATCAAGTCATGTATCTGCTAAATTGTTGATAGCCATTATCCTGTGTACACAATTTTCTAGCTGTGCGATTTCATTTATTTAGCTTTCCAGGAATAAAAAATATAATCTCATTTTATTAATATAAATGAGAGAGAGCTGCCGGCTTCTGAAACTCTTACCGACTAGAAAGCTTGACTTATGTCTTTTATATGCAATTATTTACTCCTTTGAAAATTAGGATGAGAGAGAAAAATTAATTGTTGAATGAAATGAGATTTCCCTTATATAGTTGTTATTTTCCCTTGCTAACAAGACAATGATAAAATAAATTTTAAAAAGCAGCTAAGAGTGGTCAGAAATGGTCTTCACTCAGAAGTAATATTATGGAACCCATCTGGGCTGGCTTTAAGAAGCAGCACAAAATGTAGCACCCAGAAAGCCCCTCCGTGCCGGAGCCGTGGTCACTGGCTGCATGAACGTTACTGGAGAGTTAAAACACTGACAGGAGAACGCCAGAGCTTTCTCTTGCACACGTTCTTTACAAAAGGAGTGCTGAGAGAATCAGGGTCCCGGGGCGACGCTGCTGCGCCGGCACAGGCGGAGACTGTGTCCACGGACATGGAATCCCCCAGAAAGGAAATGAAGGAATGAGGAAGGCCTTGGAAAATCTCTTAATACCAACCATCTGATTCCTTTTAGATTTAGTTTCAGGGTCACCATCACGCTATTGGCACAGTCCCGAGGCCTGGGCTAGGCAGGGGAAGGAGGCTGGCATCTGCCCGGGAACCTGGCCCAGAGCCTTGTTGTAAATCTCTCCAGGAGAGAAGCCAGGTCTGTGCTCAGCGGCGTCCCTGGCCAAGCTTCTGAGCCCGAGCCCTCAGAGTGGGAGAGGATGCTTGCAGAGTGGCCCCTAAGGACATGTTCTGTTATTATTTTCATGTACAGTTGTCACCTCTGTCAAAGATGCTGTGTAGAAAGAATGCAAAGCCCACAGAGTTCAGCTGTGAGTTAGAAATGTCCAGAGAGAAGGTCAGGGTGGGAAGTGCTCCAAACTGTCCCCTCAGCTCAGGCCTCCGTGTCCCAGGTTAAGGGCAGATATGAAGGCTTTAATCCCTGTAGAGGATTCCAAGCTATAGTTCTTTAAAGTTAAAAAAAAAAATGGAACCAAACTTTTTTTTAATGACTATATTTACCTTTATAAATGATGAAATATTTTACATTTATATTTCTATAAAATAAGTTGGGAAATGTAAGACCCCTTTGTACTGATTGTCTTGGATGGAAGAGGCCAACAGCATTCAAGTTTTAAAGTTTCGTTGTTTGCTGAAGACGGGGCTTAGAACACGCTACTCCAAACCCTGGCCTCTTGGCATACTGACTGTTTTAGCTGAAGAAATCTGAGCAATGGCACATGCAGCAAGGCGTTCCTTACCTCTTCCAACTCCCCTGCAGCAGGTCACGGGGTCCTCCCGTGACAGGTGCCCTCCCTACACCCAGAAAACATGGGCGTCCCTATCCCTGAGCACTGAGGGGCCATGAGAGGAACTGGAATGAATGAGCCCTGCTGGGCGCCCCAGTTCACTGCAGTCACCTTGCAACCTGTCGTCCATGCGGTTTTCTGCAACTTTCCACTCTCATCAAACCTAGTGTGAAACCCCCAGGTTTCACCTTTCTTGGGGTCTGCATTTTCTTATGATGGCTTCCGCGTCACGTAAAACTTGTATTAAATAAATGTGTTTGCTTTTCTCTTGTTAATCTGAATTTTGTCGGTCCACCTACAGGGCCCGCACCAGAGAGCCTGGGAGGGCGGCAGGGAAGACTCTTCCCTCCTTCACTGACATGGCTCAGTCTCGAGTTGTTCGTAAAGACTTCTTGTCTATATAGATTCGTGCCACGGGGATATCTAATCTCCAAAATCCTGGGTCTAGAAAATGTTTAGATGCTGGGCTTCCACTGGGCACCAGGGCCGGTTGGTATACTAGTTTTACTCTTGGAACGTGAGTGTTTTCCACACGGAGAAATGCTAATCCCCTCACTTTTCCAGCAACAGAAACACTCGTCTCCAGTCTCCTGATTACAGCTATAAATTGTTCACACATATAATTAGCATAATGCCTGGAAAGGTATTTCATTATAATACTTTTTAAAACTTCTATGCACTGACGTAAGCAAAATTTGAAATAGCCACCTGCAAACCAACAACCTGGGTCATGGTTTTCAGGTGAAGGTGGGGTTCACACCCTGGCTCTGCGGCTCATTAAATGGGTGGTCTGAGGCGCTGACCCTCTGGCCTCTGTTTCTTTGCCCAGAAAATGGCAATGACAATAGCTCCCCCCTCATAGGGTTGTAAGATTTAAATGGATGAATAAAGTAGTCAAAATATTACCTGGCACAGGGAGAGTACCCAATGAATGTGAGCTCCCCTCCCCTCATTCTAGCTGTGCCCCGAGACCCAGAGTTCAGACACAGTCTGCAGAAACCATTCCTCGCCCCTTCCACGCAGTGAGGGCCGAGCTGGGGGGCACAGAACTGTGGGTCAGACCACCTCCCCGACCACACGGGAAATCCTCCCCTCTCTCCTCACTGTGGTTTGTGGGTGAGGACAGTGTGTCCTCCCGCTTTTGTATGTGAAAACAAGACTAAAAAAATCTGCCCAAACGGTTTCTGACAGCCTAGGAATATAATAAAAGGCTTCTTTTTTCTTAAAGGAAGAATTACTTTGAATCAGTGTCAGCAGCTGGGACTCTCTGTTGTGAAACACCCCGTTACCCAGGCTTCCTTTCCTCCTGCCACAGAGCAAGGCCTCTGGACAGAGCCCCTGAAACCGAAGGGCAAGGGAAGGGCCTGGAAAGGTTTCTGGACCTCTAGGACTCCAGACAACGCTGGGCTGTTCAGGAATTCAGCTCTTTGAAGTGGGGAGGCTCCTCCCATCTGTAAGAGACTCTGCTGTGCCAGGTCATCAGGCATTGGCCTGGCAAACCCTGTGCTGGGCAAAGCTGGCTTTCCAGCCCACTTTCAGCCCCTCCCCTCTGCCCACAGGCCCTCAGGCTCATTACAGCATGATCTCTGGGGGCCCATCAATTTCAAAGCCTTTTCTCCGAAACAATGATCATCTCAGCTGGAGGCTGCAAAAAGCACCTTGGAAAGATTCTGCTTTCCTGTGATTCCCAGCTCCATGAGACCTCCTGACTCCCTCCAGAATGGGGAGCATGAAAAACTTGAAGCTGAATAAATGACTCTCTAATTGTGGAATTTCAAGTGTCAGTAAACATAGACAAAATGTATAATTTTCTTTTAAGAGATATGTGCTCATTAGAGACAGTATGGAAAATACACTAAAGAAGAAAGATGTTTCATATCAGCCACAGAGAATTTATGTTTTGATATATTTCTTTCCAATCTATTAATTTGGACCTTTAAAAAAAACTTAACAACCTACTGCATGTTCTAATTTTTTTTCTCTTCCCAATATAGAACACATTTATTTAGGAAGGATGTTGGGGGGGAAGGTGCTTTCACTGTCCTTGCTGGTGTTGTTCAGTGGTTAGAGTGTGGGCCCCTCGCACCCAAGGGTCATGGGATCAGTTCTTGGTCAGGGGCATATACCTGGGTTGCAGCCTCAATCCCCAGCCCCAGGTGAGGTACATGCAGGAGGCAACCAGTACATGTGTCTCTCTCTCATCAGTATTTCTCTCTCTCTTTCCCTTTCATACTCTCTAAAAATCAATGTTTCTCTCTCTCTCTCTTTTCGTCCCTCCTTCCCTTCCATGCTCTCTAAGAATCAATGGGAAAAAAAAAAAAATCCTTGGATGAGGTGTAACAGAAATCCTGCTGCAGCTCCCTGCCCTGAACACATGTCCCGTCCCTCTGCATTCATGGAAAGGCCCCGCAGTAAGAAGCAAACTAGGAAAAAAGAACTTGGACACATTACATTTCTTTCGTTTCTGTGTTTTGAGTCACTGGCTCTTTCTCAAAAGCCTTGGCTTTGTGGAATAGCAGCCACAATCCGTGACAAACTGGGTGATAAATTGGATATTGATGGGCAATTACTTGACACCAAATAGCTCCATAAATCAATGTGCTAGAAGCTGGTACCACAGTCAAGAGCAGTGCTAAGGGAACACAGTTCCATGTCCTGTGAGGTGGGGACAGGGAGCAGAGGTAGCCTTTCGAGCACCCTGCTGAGAATGGGAGATTCCTTCATGGGGAGTAGACACCCCACCCTGGTCATAATGCAGCTGGTACACCTCCAACAGGAGGCAGGCAGCCCACCAGTGCCAGGGTCTCGAGAGCCTTGGGTGGGATTTCAGCCCAAATGGGCTGGCTCCTGCCTCTGTGCCCTCCTGTGATTCTCAGACCCATGATACCTCCTGACCTCCTCCAGAATGGGGAGCTTTCAAATTGTTTGGTGTTATAGGATTCTACAAGTAATACCGTCTTTGTAGAGAATTTTAAAAATGTAGACAAATATATAAAGAAGCAAATGTCACACACTCTCCCATGACAGAGATAACTAACCACTGTTAACATTTTGTCTTTGACAGACTTTTAAAAAGACCAGGTACCTATAGTCCTGGGTCCTAAGAAGTTGTGTGTTTTTATCCTCTGCCCCCACCACCACACATTCAAGGACAAAGTTCCCCACTCCCTCCCCACCCGGGCCAATTCAGCTCCCTGGACCCACCACAGGCTCAAAAGGCAGGGAGCTCAAATTTCAGATAAAAACTAAACAAAACTCCAGAAGCTTCCAGATTCCTTGATGCCCAAAATGCTAAATTCTCCCTGTTTGGTTTATTCAGATACTCTAAGATGTGCCATGCCAGCCACGAAATATCAACCCAGACAGGAAAAACATTTTACCACCCAAAACAAAACCCCTCCCAAAACAAAAAGACCAAACATCTGAAACCCAGGAAATCTAGTCCCAAAGACACACATAAGGTGCTCCAAGCACAACTGCTTACAAGCAAGAGGGAAGCCTTCTGGGTGTCATCAGAGAAGAACCTCTGCCGACCTCCTCCTAGTGAGTCTCCTCCTGGGAGGGACAGAAGACGGACCGAAGGCCCATCCCCTCACCCTTACAGGAGTCATACTCAGAAATCATAACTGAACAGATCGTATGACTTCATACAGTCCTCTAATCATTATTTTGCAGATAACCACGGAAGCTTTTTAAACAATTCCTTTACTGCAACATTTCAAATACATGAAAAGCAAAGGAGAAACAGCTGTAACAAAAATTAGTTAATAAAAAAATAATAATAATTAAAAGTAAGCAACAACAACAAAAAAAACAACAAAAAACAAATACATGAAAAGCAGGAATTGCTCAAAAGGAACATTCCTTGAGATGCTCTCGTCTCGCCCGGTACCTGCTGACTGGCACAGGGCACAGGTACGCTTCCTTGCTGTGGGGATAGATCTCATTTCTCAGGAGGCTCCTTATCAGTTACTGCCTAGATGGAATTTACCCTCTGTGCTGGGTCGCACAAGCATGTCTAAATGAGAAACACACCTTCTCCAGCCCTCCAACGAAATCAATCCCTCAGCAGGGAAGTGGAGCTCGTCCAGGCCCCCAGCCCTCACAGAAGCACATCTCTGCATGCTAGTTACCCAGAAAGGTCTTCCAGTGGAGGAAGTGACAGAAATGCTCGCTGGATTCTAGGAGCCCAGTGTTTCGCTGCCCACGTTGAAGAACGGGGACTGAGAATGGTTTAGATAGAAGCAATTGGGATACGATTTTAAGTCATCTCTAAAATCCCCTCTGGCTGAGTTAGTCGTGTGCAGACAATGCTCTCTTGGAATTTCTCAGATTGTGGATCAGGGCAAAGAGCTTATTATTATTGTTTTTTCCAGTCATTTATGAATTGGGGGGAGGCCCTTTCACTCAGGCTCTGACGTCTGTGTGCTTGAAAAGACAAACTTCGAGTCCCATAATCTGCTTCGGAGAACCCCTTGATCACAGCTCCCCAAGTTCAGTTCCATGGCTAAAACTAGATTGTTTTCAGATAGGGTTCTAAGCGAAAATAGTTATTTTCTGAACTGCATCTAGTCAGCAAAGTCCGTCTATGAATATAATGTGAATATTGCTTTTCCCACTGAGAACGTGCATATAAATGAAAAGCAAAAAGCGCTTTGGTTTTCTTAGTTTTCTCCATTCTCTATATTTGTGGGTGAGTGGGCAACATTTGCCCTTTTAGAAAGGTACTGATTCTTTTATTTTGCCACTTTTCAGTTTTGCTTCTGGAAGATTTTGAAAGTCTGAGAAAGCCAAATGGAAGTGGACAATTTTCTTTCTGTTTTTCAGACTGTCTAGTGGTGGTTTGTGCTCGGACTTCTTTTCCCCTCTGTGCCGACCTGTCTTCTGCTCTGAATGTTCTCTCACACCTGGGGTCCCAGTGATCCTGTGCACCTGGGGGCGGTGTTCCCATATGAACCAGAAGCTCCTGGAAGGCAGGGCCAGTGCACCTGCCTTCTCATCCTTATTAAGTCTAAACCAGCCCTACCCAAGTCCCTGCAGCCAAAGCCTGAATGATAGTAACAGATGCCTGCTTTGTTTTCCTCTTAGTTCAAAATCTCCCTCTCAAGGTTGTTTGTACTTTCAAATCTTAAATGAAAATAGTGTATTAGGGCTCCCAAACCATGTTCTCCTTGTTGAACTGCTCTGTAAACAATATTGTTGAAGTTCCAGATCCCAGGGTTCTAAGTGTGCCTGGGGATGGAGAGGTAATGAAGAGGGCAAGGTATAGAAGCATGCTGTGTAGACAATGTGATATGTGTCCACACTATGACGTTTACTTAGTACATTCTGAACACTAGGTAATACAGTGATACCTCGGTTCTCGAACGCCTCGGTTTTCGACCAAATGGAGATTCGAGAAACTTTTGTCTCGGAATCCGAACAAATATTTGGAACTCGAACTTCCGAGATGAGCCGAGTTGAGCCGAATGGCGTTCATTCGGCCCAGCGCGCCTTGCTTGCGTCATCAGTGTGAGTGCAGAGAGAGAGTCACGCTTTGTGGAGTCACGCTTTCCTATTGGGTTTCATTGCTTCGGTTCTCGAACAATTCGGTTCTCGACCGTCCTCCTGGAACGAATTATGTTCGAGAACCGAGGTATCACTGTAGTAGGAAGTGTTCTTAAAACTTTCTATTAGAAAATGATGGATCTGTGAGCAACACAAAAAACATTTTAGCAGTTACCTCTTCATAGTAAACATTGTCTCATATAGCTATTTTTCATACAAGTGTAGAACTCAGCTTCGTGTAGGTAGTTGACTCAGATGTAATTGTACCCCATATCATGTAATTCAGGCTTCCAAGCTCCCTGCACCAAGTGGATGATCTAAGCATGGTATCTCATTAACCAAAGTGGAACTTACCTTTCCACTACACCCTCCTCCCCTCCTCCATCATTTATTTGTAAAATAATTATGAAGAACTAATTATCCAATACTTACTAAAAATTCATCTAAAAAGGACTACATTGTCCTAGAAATGAGATTACTTTCCATCACTGATGAGAGGTCTTTCCTTGACCAAGCTTTAGACAGCCTTCTTATCAACCAGGTCTCATCCTTGGGCCTTGTCGTTGGCCTGCCTAGTCCAATTCTAGAAAAATCCTAGATTGGTTTACAGAGAATCCCTTCCACCACTGACATCTGCTCACCCTCGAAATTGGATCATGGTCCTTATCTCTACTCTTTTTTGTTGTTGTTTTGGTTTTTTATCCTCACCCAAGGACATTTTTTTGTTTAGATAGAGTGGGAGGGAAAGAGAGAAAGAGAGAGAGAGAGACATAGATGTGAAAGGGACACATCGAGTGGCTGCCACCCACACGACCAACCAGGGCCAGGGACAAACTGCAACCGAGGTAGATGCCCTTAGCAGAAACTGAACCCGGGTCTCTCTGGAACGCAGGAGATGCTCTAACCACTGAGCCAAACAGGCCAGGGCCTTATCTCTATTCTTGATTTCTGGTCACTCTGGCCTCCCTCCAGCAAGAATCCTGTAAAATGGGTTTAGCAAGAATCCCCCTACCCTTGATGTCTCCTCTCAGTGATTTTTCCATCCAGTGACCCCCTCATTCTGCTCCTCTGCTATAAATCCCTAGCTGTTTTTACCATATTTAGAGTTAAGCCCAATCTCTCTTCTCTGTTGCAATAGTCCTTACCATTTTAACAAATGTCAGACTAATTTTTCCTAGCATCTCCCTAGTAAGCTCCTACCTAAAACTTATTTAGAGTCTACCTATATGAATTATCCACTGGTATTTTGTCTTTATCTTTTTAGAAAAGAACTTTATGTATTATTGTTTTTATTATACCTATAAGATAATTAAAGATGAAAATAACAAGTCATAATATGTTTAAAGCAACCCAAAGATCCCAGGGCAAATGAGTGTTTCAAATCTACAGTTAATTAAAAAAAAAAAAAAGTTGATGCCCAATTAAATTGAATAATATCTTAATAGTACAGTTCTAGAGGCTATAGAATTCCTAGAAACATCATGTTTGAACTTCTTCCACAGCAGGGGAAAGCGAGGCCAGGGAAGCAGAGTGATTTGCCCAAAGTTTTTAATAAGTTCCTGACAATGCTGATTCTCAGTCCAGGTCTCTGAAATCTCAGGGAAATTGTCTTTTCACTCCTTAGGGAAGTGTGAAACCGACCAAGTAGTTCCTCAAGAATAAAGAAAGTGTCTTCTTTTCTTGTGTCCTCCATCAGAGTTTGTGTCCCTCCCCTGACTTCTTCCCCAGGAATCAGCACAGTCCTAGGAGCTACGAAAGTGTCTACTACATCCTCCTAGGCGAGGAGGTACGTGCTGGGACCGTGTGCAAGTGTGAGGCTCTCATTCGAGCACTACAGGGCCTTGTTTCTTCACCTACGAAGTGAATGGTGGATCAGAGAGCACACACTCCCACAAGTGCTTCTGGTTTACTAAGCACTGTCCCATCAGGATCCACGTGGTAGTTGCAGAGACCTTGGAAACAGAGCAGGTGCCTCTCACCTCTACCCACAGCTAAGAGAAATGGGGTTCAGAGAGGTTGTCACCTGCCCGGTGTTTACATGACTACTGAGTGCCAGGAGCATGACTGGAATCTAGAGGCAGCCCCTGACTCCAAACAGTTTGCTCCTTCCTCAATCCCAAGTTGCTGCCACTCCAGGTGATTTCTAAGGCCTTCCATGGAGAGAGACAGAAGATGGAGAAGGATGAGGGGCGGGGGAAGGAGGAGGAGACAAAGAAAACGAATTAAAATCTATGGCTTTGTGTGTATACATACCTTCTTACCTCCTCTTACTAAGATCATTTGTGATAAAACGCCCCTTCTTTCATCACTGGCACAGTTTAAAAGAAAATAATTTATAGTAATCATAGACTCACGGCACTATGCATACATTATACAGTGGAATCTCTTTTCTTGAACTTAATTCATTCTGGAGGCTGTTCAAGAAGTGATTTGTTTGAAAACAATTCTTTTTTTCCCCCATTAGAAATCATGTAAATTGAATTAATCCATTCCACACCCCCAATAATTCCTTATTTTAATCTCTCTTGTATACAGCACATGTCTAATGCACTGTTCAATCTGTAAACAAATACTTATTTTCTTAAATTTATTGAACCACTCCCTACTAGCCTTAAATGAATCACTTTCAGCACTTCTTCCAGGGGTGTCTTTCAGGAGGCCAGCATGCGGCATCTTCGCTTCTTCACATTTCATTGTCTCTGAAATGCTATCACCAGCTAACTGCTTTTCATTTATTCAAATCAACAACAATTTTTCTACCCCTTCAATTGCCTGTGATCATTGTTTTGTGAGCACTTTCACACCCTTAGCAACATCAGTACTCTTGATGATCTCTTTATGTTTTAAAATCATGCTGATAGCCCATTACACCAACAACAAAAAAAAGAAAAGAAAAACCACAAAAATATTCACAGCACAATTTCCTGAGATGTTAATAACATGAGGTTTGGTGGTAAACTGGCTTATAGTCAGAGCATTTTCCCCTTGTGTGTTGCTTGAAAGACACTTTCTGTCATGCTGAGATATCAGTTTGAATGGATTGTGGGGTCTAGAACTGAAGTGTTGCTCGACAACCAAGATGGTATTTCCATGATCAACTTGGTCAAGAACTGAATTGTTTGAGATGAGAGTTGTTTGAGAACCAATATCCAACTATATATATCCCAGAGGAGTTTGAATGATTCAGAAATCATGGCAGACCACTGGCCTTGAGCAGTAACCACAGTGGCTAGCCCCCTCTTCTGGGCAGAATCACATGAAAAGGGTCCTGTCCTGGGGGCTAACTCCTCCTCCTTCACAACCTCAGAGGAATTTTTCCATAGTCCAGCCAAATCAGAAGCTGGCTGATGTGGGGAAACTCTCTTAACACAGAGAGACAGTAACTTCTCTTTGCCTGGATGGAGTGTGTACACAATGAACGATATAGCATAGAGCAGCTCTTAAATCACTTCTATTTTCCCTTTTTATGATGCCATTGCAAATTAGCCACTTTTGCATTTGTAATTAGAGGCTAGAACAGATGGGGAGTCCGTAGTTCAGGGAGGTAGATTTGAAAGCGTGCAGTGGCTGTTCAGTCTCTCTGCTGTCAGTCACCTAAATGCCTCTCAGGAAGCTGAGGCACCAGGACCTAGGCCTTGCCCACCCCCATTAACATCTTTCTCATTTGGGGAGACTTCTGCTTGCCAATAAGAACTCCTTCCCAAATACTGAGGGGAAGCCTCAAAAGTAGAAATTACATTTCTCACAAGTCCCTTCAGCCCCCAACTTTATTTGGGACAAATTGGAAGAACGCTATCCATTACAGATAAGCCCTGGGCCCGCGTGGAAACATCACAAACATTTCCAATAAGAAATACTGCACAGAAAAATAAAGATAGCTAATTATCATATCTCATTTTGCCTGGTAAACAAATTCCAAGTAAATAATGGCAAATGGATCCTGAGTACCAAGTTTGGTGTCTGCCACATGGGAGGGGCTTAATAAATACTTGGGAAAGAACGCTTGTCGAGGAAGCTAAAATGTATAGAAGCTGAAAGGTAATTTTGTTGTATGAGGTTCTTTCTGGAGAATTCAATCAGCCCAGGGTCCTTCCATCTTTGGGCTTTGAGAGCTTCCTCCGGAGCTGGGAGCCAGGCAAAGGCACACTGAACCAAGAAGCTTCCAGCTTCCACTGCCCCCAGCTGGGCTGGATGACGAGGCCTCTCTTTGCTTTCCCAGGGTATCTCCTCTTCTCTGAGAGCACATCCAGCTGCAACCAAGAAATTGGAAGGCCTCAGAATCTGAAAGGTAAACTTTCCAAGAGGCTCAGCTCCTTTTACAGCCCTGCAGGAAACAGTTTCCTTGTGGGGTATTGGATCACAGTTTAGGCCCAGTTAACACATCTCTCCCACCACAAATCACCCCGTGGCATTCTCAGATGACATTGGCCAAATAAACTCTTGGATTGTAAGGCACTGCCTTTTGTTGAAATGTAAAGCGAGGGTGGGGAAACTAGATATGGGACATTGGCCTGAGAATCAGGAACTGATCTAAATCCACTTGGAGTCTCACTTCTGTTCTCTCTGCCGTGAAAATACAATTTTGGTTACATAGCATCTGGATAATACCACAAGGCACTCCCGTACAGTCATTCTTGTCCAACTGAAACCAGCCTGCAAAGAGCTGCTGACAGCCAACAGCTGAAGAAAGACGTTCTCACTGGCAGTGGTGAGCAGATGTGTGCTGACGTCTTAGATGGGTTAGGCATTTCAGGCTCTCTTTGCAAACTAAAACCGGATATGTGTTACTACTTGGAGAAAACAGAGAATGTTACACAAAAGGAGGTTCTAAGAAATAATAAACCAGACTCAGGAGTTGATTTAAACTTCTTAAGAGCATGCATCATGATACCCAGAGCAGCAAGGATGAAACTTAGATGTGCCACTTGTCATCTGATATTCCTTTTGGGGTGACACAGCTTCTTTCAGGTAATGCCCCATGTGGCAGAGTTCTTCCCCAACTTGCCTCTCACCCCCTGTCTCCCCAAGACGGCATCTGGGTGCTCACTGGTTTTCAGAGACCTGGGGTCTTGTGAGGAGAACGCTGATGAAGAACTGCGAGCATCTGGCCTTTTTTTAAAGAAGTGAGGAAATATTATGCTGGCACCATAGTCTCAGCCATTTGTCTCTGGCCACAAATGCAATGTGTTCTCTGGCTTACCTGTTTTAACCCTAGTCAGTCAGTCAGTCCACTGACCCCTTTATCAAAAACTCCTGGTATAGAAAAGAACAAAACAAAAACACAAATGATAATATTCAGAATAGACATCATGATCCTCTGGGGTTGAACACTGTACCAGGTTGGTTGTTACCTCTGTCTCCAGAACTGCCTGATTATTTAAAATTAAACATACCAACTTCTGGTCAAGATGGCAGTGTAGGTAAACGTGGTACAGTCTCCTCCCACAACCACAAAAACATGATAACTAATCTACAGAAGAGACATCATTCAGAACCTCCTGAAATCTGGCTAAACGGAAGTCCTATAACTAGGAAGTTAAAGAAGAAGCCACATCGAGACTGGTAGGAGAGACAGAGTCCCACACCCATATGTGGCAGGAAAAAATCTGGAGGGACATCTCAGCTACAGAGGTCCCCCTTGAGGAAAGAGGAGTCCCAGCCCCACACCAGGCCCCCCAGACCAGGGTTTCAGTGCCAGGAAGAGAAGTCCACATAACGTCTGGTGGGATAAACTCGAGGGGATAGAGGCTGAGTAACACAAAAGGCTGCTGAAGCCCCAGGCAGTTCCTCTTAAAGGGCCCACGTGTGGACGTACATGGACTCACTCCCTCTGAGCTCCAGCCCTGGGGCAGCAGCACAAAAGGCACCAGAGACATTTGGGAGGAACTGAATTGTCCAGCATCAGGGGGGCAGCTGGGGGGCAGCTTTCTCCCAGACGGAAGTGCTGGCAGAGGCCGTTGTTCCGTTGATGTCCCCCTCCCCCTTCACACACACACAGAGTCAGCAGGCAGGCACCATATCTGAGTCTCCATCAAACTGGCTCACACTGTTCACCCCACCCTGGTGATTCCCTGAGACCTTGTCCCATCCAACTTTCAAGCTCATGTAAGCTATTTCCAGTGGCTTTTCTGTATGAATGGTCTGTCTGGGCTCATGCTTCAGATTTTCCTAAAATCTCAAACAAGTAGCATCTGGTTTCATCCTGCCCTGTACCCCTCACTAAGTGGCCTCAGGCCTGGCACTAGCACCAGCCAGCTTTGGTTCACTGCTTGGCCTTGCCTGGGCACCTATAAGCCCAGCACAAATTGCAGCCATCTGTAGACTACTTTGTAGCTCATGCCGGCTGGCCACAGCCAGAACAGACAGCAGCTGACCTTGGCCTGCACCTCCCAGGAGGCCCAGAGCCAACAACCCAGGGGATAGCTTCAGACCATGTTGAAGCACCACCCCACCCCCTCAGCACCTCCACAAGGGATAAACTCGAAGGGTGAACTCAGCAGGCACCAGAGCCCAGTCAAAGTAAGTCCTGCTCTGTGGAGTGGGTCCCTGAACAGCTAGCCAGTCCTCCACAGTGGTTGCAAGTCAGTGGTCAGTGGTTACAGCCAGTCCTTGTATCTGATTGGCCTGGGGGTAAATCCCATTGATCAAGGCTCAACTACAAGAGGAGGGTGTACACAGCCCACATGTGGAGCTCACCTTGAGTGCCCAGCTTGAGTGATTGGAGAGGCTGTGCCCTGGACCCTACAGAACACCTACTACATAAGGCCATTCAATAAAGACAGGGAGAGGTAGCAACTCTACCTAATACATAGAAAGAAACATAGAGTAGCTGCCAGAATGAGGAGACAAAGAAACATGTCCCAAATGAAAGAACAGAATAAAACTCCAGAAAAATAACTAAACAAAAGGGAGACAAACAATCTACTAGATGCACAGTTCGAAACACTGGTTATAAGGTTATAAGGATGCTTAATGAACGTAATAAGAATCTCAACAGCATAAAAGAGGACCAGTCAGAAATGAAGAAAACACTAACTGAAATGAAGAATCATTTATAGGGAATCAACAGTAGAGTAGGTGAAGCCGAGAATTAAATCAATGATTTGGAATACAAGGAAACAAAAAACACCCAATCAGAAAAGAAAAAAAGAATCCAAAAGAATGAGGATAGTATAAGGATCCTCTGGGAAAACTTAAAGCATACCGACATTTGCATCATGGGGGTGCCAGAGGAAAAGAGAGAGAGCAAGAAATTGAAAACCTATTTGAAAAAATGATAGAAAGCTTCCCTAACTTGTGAAGAAAATAGACATACAAGTCCAGGAAGCACAGATGAACCCAAAGAGGTCCACACCAAGACACATCATAATTAAAATACAGAAGTTTAAAGATAGAGAATCTTTAAAGCAGCAAGAGAAAAGCTATTAGTTACCTACAAGGGGGCTCCCATAAGACCGTTAGTTGATTTCTCAACAGAAAGTTTGCAGACCAGGAGACACTGGCAAGAAATTTTCAAAATGATGAAAAGAAAGGACCTGCGAACAAGATTACTCTACCCAGCAAAGCTATAATTTAGAATCAAGGACAGATAAAGAGCTTCCCGTATAAGAGAAAGCTAAAGGAGTTCATCACCTCCAAACCAGTGTAATATAAAATGTTAAAGGGTCTTCTTTAAGAAGAAGAAGGAAAAAAAAGGTCAACTATATGAACAATAAAATGGCAATAAATACTTATCTATCAGCAATTAAATCTAAAAAATAAAATAAACAACCAAGCAGAATAGAAACAGACTCATAGATACAGATAATATTTTGACAATTGCCAGATTGGAGGGGGGTAGAGGAGAAAAAGGAAAAGGGATTAAAAAGTACAAATTGATTGTTACAGAATAGTCACAGGGATGTAAAGCACATGACAGGAAATACAGCCAATAATATTCTAGTAATTATGTAAGGTGTCAGATGGGTGCAAGATTTATCAGGATGATCACTTAGTAAGTTATATAATGTCTAACCACTGGGGTGTACACCTGAAACTCATATAATAATGTGTGTCAACTGTAATTGAAAAATTTTTTTAATGATTAAAAAATTAAACATACTAACATACTATAGCTATTAAAGCCAAAGGGAGCATATGATTTATAGGGAATCCAAAGGGTGCCAGGAGCCCTGGCCGGTTTGGCTCAGCGGTTAGTGTCGGCCAGCAGTCCAGAGAGACCCGGGTTCGGTTCCCACTAAGGGCATGTACCTCGGTTGCAGTTTGTCCCCGGCCCTGGTTGGTCATGCGGGTGGCAGCCACTCAATGTGTCCCTTTCATGTCCATGTTTCTCTCTCTCTCTCCCTCCTACTCTGCCTGAACAAAAAATGGAAAAATGTCCTTGGGTGAGGATAAAAACAAACAAACAAAAAAAACAAATAAAGGGTGCCAGGAGCCCTGGCCAGCTTGGCTCAGCGGTTAGAGCATTGGCCCTCGAACAAGAGAGTTCCAGGTTCAGTTTCCACTAAGGGCATGTTCCTCGATTGTGGTTTGTCCCCAGCCCCGGTTGGGGTCGTGAGGGTGGCAACCAATCGATGTATCTCTCTTACATCGATGTTTCTCTCTTTCTCTTCCACCGCCCCTCTGTCTATCTGAAGATAAATGTAAAAATGTCCTTGGGTGAGGGTAAAAAAATAAATAAATAAAAATAAAATAAAATAAAAGGGGGTGCCAGGAATCATTTTAAATGATAATAATGCTAATATTTTGAATACTTACATTCCAGGTAGTGTTCTAAGTGTCAACATACAGTATTCACTTAATTATCTCTATACTCCTTTAAGGGTACTATCATTACCTCCCGTCAGAGATGAAACCTGTGGCTGGAAAGATAACTTGCCAAGCCCAGGGTCACTAGAATAATCAATGATAGGGCCTTGATTCCAACGCACAGAAAATATGTGGTCAAGAGCCACTTTTCCCTCCAGGAGGAGATAAATTATGGAGGTTGCAGGTTGACACAGGTGCCTGGGAAGGTTCTGGGAAGACACAGGCCCACAGGATGGCTAAGACCTTCTAGACCCAAGAGACATCCTTGTCTCCTAATTAAACCTGGCTCCTCCCCTGTCCCCTTGCCACATCATATGATCCACAAAAACCATATTCTCATGTCTCTGGAGCCTCCTTCCTACAAAAAACAGCTTTGCCCTGGCCGGTTTGGCTCAGTGGTTAGAGCGTCGGCCTGCGGTCCAGAGAGACCCGGGTTCGGTTCCCGCTAAGGGCACGTACCTCGGTTGCAGTTTGTCCCCGGCCCTGGTTGGCTTGTGAGGGTGGCAACCACTCGATGTGTCCCTTTCACATTGATGTTTCTCTCTTTCTCTCTCTCTCTCCCCCACTCTATCTGAACAAAAAAAACAAAAACAAAACAAACAAACAACAACAAAAACAGCTTCCCTTCCCTTTAATCCTTTCCCCTCCTCCAGTCCTCTTCTCCCTTCCCTCACTTTTCTCCCTCCCTCCTTTCACCAGTTTTCTCAATCCCTTACTTTTTCCTTGATCCCTCTTTTCTCCCTCCCATCTGGGGGCTGGCAGTGCCCTTCTCTGTCAAAGGCCCTGATAGACAGATGAAGGCCTTCCAGGATCAGTTCCAGAGCCCGCCCCCTCCCCCGCCAGGCCTCCCAGCGCCAGGGCTGGCCGCCTGCCCCTGCTCTGCTCTGCCGTGAATTATTCTGAGGCGCTTGGTGCCCCCTAGTGGGCCCTTTATTCTACCAAATCCCACAGACACAAGAATCCCATCCACGGGGAAAAATAGATGCCTTTAGTTAGGAGAAAAAAGGTTGACAAAATAATGATCCTGTTCTAATAATACAGAACAAAACAACAATGAAAACCACAGAAACCGTCTCTGCTCCCTCACTCGCGAAAATTTTTTCCAAGAAAGTTGTTAAGCCAAGAGCCCATGCACGTAGCCTGTGGCACCGAACTTGCTGGTTACAACTTGAACTCAAGTTCAAGTATATGTAAGTCCAACAGCAATGAAAGTAACTTCAACAGCATTAAGAATGCTCCTTGGAGGGATATGCAAGCAAGATGGTCAGTTTTTGCTTTATACTCTGCTTCCTTCCAATCACCCTTCCCAGGCAGTAAAGCCCCAAAACCCTGAACTTGGAAAGAAAATGTCTCTTTTTTTAGCATAACACCCTCCTCTGAAGAGCTTCAGTGCGTCAGACTACACAGCTGCTTTCGAAGGCTCTGAAGGAGCCCCAGCCCCAGATTCTGGCTCCCTCCACTGCTGGGGACCCCAGTCTTTAAATAGCAGATTGTCCCAAATGAAAACCTCCCCTGTACAGTCGCCTGGGATGAAAGCAGATTGCTTAAACTTGTAACCTTGAAAGTCAGGTCGTCATAACCTAGAACTCTGGGAAATACCATCATGAAATCTTAAATGCTTGCATATGACCAAAGTGATAAGTTCCTGTATCAATCATTCATGCAACCCTGTGCAAGTGCGATTTTAACAGATGTTAGCACATACATGAGCTGGTGGGCGTCTCCGTTGATAACTGTCTGCTTGTCCCGGGACACTGCGGAGGCCTTGCTTCAGCTACAGGCTCAAGTTCAGGGTAGGCTGGGAATATCCTTTCCATTTAGACATTTTTAAGGTAACATTCGTAGAGGCTTAAAAATTCCTGACAAAGGGCAGGACATAAATATGTGACCAGTGTGACTCTTTTTTAATGGGTTCACACAGACAGTAATTATTCTTTGGTCTGATTTGATACATGCTAATTTCTACCTTGTTCAAATTGATTTGATTTGCGGTCTCTCTGTCTCATAGTGACAACAGAGGAATTAAGAGGAATGGTGACATTTCCCAAGAAAGAGCAGCAGTTTCCACACATGTCCCAGAGGAAGAACAGACCATCGCTGGGGCAGGGTGGTGGCGGCTGCACCAGGCACAAGGACAAACTGGGGGCAGGGAGGCAGGGACTCCAATGTCCTGGCACCCACTTTTTCTTGGCAGCTGCTCATCTTATTAATAGAAGAAAGCTCAAGAAGGGGGAAGCCCTTGCTGGTCAGGTTGGGGACACACACTATTGTAGCTGCTCCTGGAGGGTAAGGCCCAGAAAGAGCCATTAAGAATGTTGATGTTAGCACTTATTTTTAGATAAAGTTCTTGTCACAATTTTATAGAAACCACTGTAAAATTCAGACGTGGACATATATTAAAAATGAGGGCCATGGAGGCTGTGTTGAAAGCACATGAAAACCAGGGCTTGGATGTATTGAGTTTACTTCCATTCAAGAAGTAATGTGCCTTCCACGACCTGGTTGTTTGTCTTCGATGTGCCCTTGGTGATGGCAGGGTAATCGGCTGTGGGTTGTGCCCACGTTCAGGCGGCTCTCCAGAAGACTGGCTACTGACCACCCAGTTTGTTGATATCATTGTCTAATTATAAACAGTTGAGTAAAGTACTGACTCCATTAACTAAGGCCAAGGAGTTATGTTTGCAAAACCACAAACCACATTAAAAAATGTAATTCCTAATGTTCCATCCATTAACGACTACCTTGCATTAGCTAAACCTGGATATATTCTGGTACAAGACGCTAAAGTGTGTCCACTGCTCTCATAGCACAGTCTAATGCAAGACACTTGTCCTCACACTTAGACTGCAGAGCGGTGGTTCCCCAACCTCAGCGGGCATCAGGAGCACCTGTGTTCTGGTGATAACTACGCATCGCTCAGAATTCCTGACTCAGTACATCTGGGGTAAGACTTGAACATCTGCATTCGTAATAAGTTCTCACGTTGTACTGACTCTGCTGCCTGGGGCCACCTTTTGAGAATCACTGACCTAGAATCTGACTTAGCCTAACTGCACCCTTTCCTTCCCAACATTTGTGTAGCAAGAAATGCAGCACACTCATCGCTCCTGAAGTTAACTACCACCTTGACTTAGAAATGAAGAACATATGCATTTTTGAGAATTTCTAAATTAAATTCTTTTCATTAATAACCCATAAAGTTTCCACTTCAGCTTTCTTCATGCCCTGGAGGGATTATCACTAGAAACCAGGAAAACACTAAATTCAGAAACAGGTCCACTTCCAGTGGCAGCTCCCACCACACTGAGAGCATTTGAGCCAAATAAAGGTACGTTCAACTGTTTTTCTCTTATTCTGTACACTAAATATATTCAAAGTCAGCAGAATCTCTGAGATGTCTGGGACAAAGCATGAAAGTAAAGAGATATGGCCTAAATGCAACCATTCAAAAGCAAGCAAAGAGATTCAGAAGTACATGATGATAGCTTTATTATACTAAATTGCCCATTTTACAATTTTTTTTTTTTTTTTTTTTGGTACATGCCCCTAGCGGGAACCGAACCCAGGACTCTCTGGTCCACAGGCCGACGCTCCAACCACTGAGCCAAACCGGCCAGGGCTTTAAATTGCCCATTTTAGCACAGGACATTTAAATTGAAAACAAAATAGCAAATTCTACCTATATCTGTATCAAAATGACTCTCCATTCACTCACTGGACCCCAGATTTGTAGACTGACAATACAAATGGGCTAATATGTAATTATATGCATAATTAATGAAATTATAATGCGTAAAGCTGTTTGGGGTGCAGCTTTAGCTGAGTCCTTTGTATGGGGAAGATGCCTTTAACCCTGAACTCTGCAGGCTGGATCTTGAAGATTTGACATCCTCAGCAAAGAACACAGATCAAATCCATGTTCACTCAGTGATTACTTTCCATTGTCATAGTTAATGATGGCAATGATATATGAAGGACCACCTCTAGGTTACCTAGGTGGAACTCTTAGTGATTGGATTGTTTATTTTCTTAAAATGACAGAATGAACATGTCCAAATTCAATTGTGGGCATGAGTTCTGGTGTGTGTTAAAATTTCCGTCACATTATTTCACAGTTAAATTCATGTTATTCAATATATTTAACACATACCATGTGCTTTATATATTACGGTGAGATTGGGATTTTGGAGAGTAATGGCCATGTCTTCCTTGAGTTTCAAGACCGTATATGTCAGGGTCTAATGAGATTATGAAGTATGGGTTTCAGAATGGAGAGGAGGAGGGGGAAGAAGAAATCTCAGGATTTGAGGAAGGAATGAATGGAGCTCTGAGCTGGGCATTCTTGAGCAGACTGGGCAGGAACTGGGCGCAGAAGTGGGGGAGGCATGAGATTCTACAGATGAAATGACTCTGTTCAATGACTGTGCATCCCCCATTGGGTGATTATTTAGAGAGTCCAGACTTGTACCTCTTCCCAGTGGGGATTTCCTCAGTCTGAACCAGAAGAACACGAGCCCATCTTTCAGCCACGGCAGCACGGTGCTCACAGCACGCGATAAAAAGCAGTTGTTATAATGAAATGTTTGTCAGGCACTGACGCTTGAATGCTTTGCAACATCACTATTTATAGCTGGTTATTCATCCATGCGCAGGTAGAAAGATGGATAGTTAGATGTTGTTTGTAGGACTCAGAATGATAGCTCTGTCTCCAGAAACCTAAAGTTGTCAAATGTCCTCTTTCTGTTTACATATTTATATCCTACCTTGTTCCACAAATAATTTGAAGAGGCTTATAACATGCATGTCACTTTAAAATAAGAAAATGTGGATAGAAGTCAGGGTGAGGGATAATATAGGTGGAACGGGAAGATGTGACCAGAAGATCTTACGCAATTTCCCAAATTGGAGACTAAGCCAGAAATTGGGCCTTCGGCTTTTAGCAGTGATAGAAAACAATGGGAGACACGCAAAATTTATATTGTTCATGAAAACAAAGCATACAGTTCATCTGAAGAAAAGCTTTTCTCCAATTCCTGGGTTGAAAGAACTTTCCTGCACCTATGTTCTTACGGCAGATGCCCTGGTCATGTTGGGTCAACCTCAACCTTCCAGTGGAGCCCATCGAGTAACGTATGCTGGCGCTGGAGCCAGAAGACCTGGGTTTGGGTGGTGGCTCCATTTAGATGACCAGGAGGCAGTCACTTGCCTCTTATGAAGTAATAAAACAGACTCCACCACTGGCATGAGAATTAATATGAAATAAAGGAGAATCACAAAGTGCTGTCTGAAGGTAAGGCAATTTTAAATGCTGTTTCCTTGGTTTTAACCTTCCTGGCTGTACACCCTCCTGGGTCGAGGCTGTCCACGG
The DNA here is from genome assembly GCF_014108415.1 of Molossus molossus. Lineage (NCBI taxonomy): Eukaryota > Metazoa > Chordata > Mammalia > Chiroptera > Molossidae > Molossus > Molossus molossus. The sequence continues at coordinate 105,376,322 of NW_023425344.1, read as the reverse complement.
GCACACTCCCCGTCTCTGGATTCAAAACCCACCTGGAGAGCTGACTCGCTGTGTAAGTGTGAGCTGTCCCTGTTTTATTACAGACCTTCTCAAGGTCAGTCTCTTGATCAGCAAGTCAGAGACTAGTCTGAGGAACCCATCATGGGTTCCTTTGTCACAATTTCTATGTTTTTGCCCAGCTCACCCCACCGGCCCTTTCTCACCGTCCTTTCCTCCGGCAGCCTGACGCATCTGACAGGCTCTGCGCACGTGGCACAGGCTAAGGCGGAGCAGTGGCAACGAAGACCGTGTTACTTTGTGTACTTGTTTTAAAAAATAAAATTGTATTTCTTTGTTCTATATTTTTAAAAATGTTCCCCCCAACCACAAATTTCCGTGATGCTGTGTCACATGGATTTTCCCTTCTCCTAATAGTACCTGAGGCAGAATCCATTATTTTCAGTTACTTTTAGTTATAAAAACACAGTCAGCTAAATTCAAAGCTCCTCTGTCCCCAATATAGGCTAGATTTGGGGGCCAAAGGCTGGGATCTGGGGTATGGTTTGCTTGTCTATCCTTTCTACCACCCTGGCATGTTGGATGGGGCTGGGGCTGGAAGAGACTGCTGGCCCCACTCCTGACTCGGGGGTCTAGCTGCTGTGCGTGGGGAGGGAGAGCGAGGAGGGAGGTGCCCCGGCAGCACTGAGCTCACAGCACTGGATCAGCAGCAGTTATGATGACAGAATATTTTTCAGGAACTGATGTTTGAATACCTTGCTATACCACCATGTATAGCTGCAGATTCATTCAAGTGAACAGATGACTTCAACATGTGGTATAGAACTCAGAATGACAGCTCTCTGGCCAGCTTTTGGTTTGGTCTAAAACTGGTCACCCAGCCCAGCGGATGTGGCTCACTGGTTGAGCAGTGACCCATGCACCAAGAGGTCACCTGTTCGATTCCCAATCAGGACACATGCCCACATTGTGGGTCCAATTCCCAGTTGGGGGCATGTAGGAGGCGGTCCATCAATGTTCTCTCTCATTAATGTTTCTGTCTCTCTTGCCCTCTCCATTTCCTCTCTCTCTAAAACCAATAAAGAAAACAATGTTTTAAAAAAGAGCCCTGGCCGGTTTTGCTCAGTGGTTAGAGTGTCGGCCTGCGGTCCAGAGAGACCTGGGTTCAGTTCCCGCTAAGGGCATGTACCTCGGTTGCAGTTTGTCCCCGGCCCTGGTTGGGTCGTGCGGGTGGCAGCCACTCGATGTGTCCCTTTCACATCGATGTTTCTCTCTCTCTCCCTCCCTCCCACTCTATCTGAACAAAAAAAAAGAAAAAATGTCCTCGAGTGAGGATTAAAAAAAAAAAAAGAAAAAAGAAAGAAAGCCCAAGGGCAATTATATGAAAAATATATATATAGAGAGAGAGATTAAAATATTTATATTTACATTTACATTTATAAATAAATATATAAATAAAATAAAACTGGTCACCTAGACCAGCAATTTTCAACTGGTGTGCTACAAGAACTTTTAGAACATGCAATACCTGGCTATTTAGTCAGAGACTCTGGCCTCTTTTCCCTTAGATTGTCAAATGAACAAATGACAATAGCCAACATAACAATGGCCATTGGTGTGAATGAATCATAATTATACCTAATTTTTTGTCAGATTGGCAAAAAATACATATTTTTTGGAGTGTTGCAAAAATTTGGTCATTGGTTAATGTGTGCCATGGGATGAAAAAGGTTGAAAATTGCTGACCTAGACTGATGGGGTAGATGCCACTTGGTTGGTTTATGCCCTTTCATTAGATAGTGTTCAGCTTCATCCCAGTCCTCTTGTCACTGAAGACCCCTCAGAACAATAGTCTACTCTCCCTTTAGCCTCTCCAGCAGCCCACAGTTCTGACCCTTTCTCAGGATGGAGCACCCCATCATTTGGCTCAGTGGCCTCCTGGAAAGCCCCACAGCTCCTACACTTCCTCTAGGTCCCCTGTTCCTTCCTATGGAGCCATGGGACTGACTGGGATACTTTTTCCTTCTCTTATAAAACACAGAGAAGTTGGCTGAGGTGGGGCTGTACCCCCTTCTTCCCAGGCTGCTACCATGGTTCAAGACCTACTGGTGCAGAGTACTCCACTAGACCTTCCTCCTTCTGAATGCTCTAGACCAAAAATTGGCAACAGCTCCCATGTGCCTGTATGCCACACACTCCAGAGAATGCATGTCAAGTAATCTTAAAAATCCTCTCATTACTCTTTGCTCCAAATGGTGAAACCTCCAGTCAGGGGATCAGAGGCAAGTCTCCCCTTCTTGCAGGCACTCCTATTTGTATTCACAATTATCTTGGAGAAACAGAGAGAATTAAATTAAAGAAAAGGAAGGCAGAGTTTGCTTAAGTCCCATTCTGGAACACATTTGGTTGAATCAATACATGAACTAAAATAAAAGTCCTCAGTAAAGAACTACAGTGTGGTTTCGGTCTTCTCAAAAAGAGTAACTCCTAAAAAGTTGATGATGAAGAAGAAAAGGAAACACATTGGTACTTGTGAATGTTCAGATTTCCATTGTTTATCACTGTGTAAGTGTTGTGGTTTGCTCTTTCATTGTTTGTGAGCCACATTATCTTGTAGCCTTACAAATTTTCACTGATACAACACTTAAGGGAAGAGAAACAAAGGAAAAAATTAATACGGGACTACATCAAGCTAAAAAGCTTCTGCACAGCAACAGAAATAAGCAACCCACTGTATGTGAGAGCATAATTGCCAATGATACATCAGATAAGGGGTGAATTTTTAAAATATGTAGAACACTCATACAACTCAACAAAAGGAAGATGAATAATCCAATTAAAATAGGCAGAGGACCTAAAGAGACACCTCTTCAAAAAGAACATACAAATGACTGAGAAACATATGAAGAAATGCTCAACATCACTAATCATCAGAGAGATTCAAATGAAAACAACTATGAGGTATCACCTCACACCTGTCAGAATGGCTGCCATCAACTAATCATCAAACAAAAGTATTGGTGAGGGTGTGGAGAAAATGGGACTCAAGCACACTGCTGGTGGGAATGCAGACTGGTGCAGCCACTATGGAAAACAATATAGTGTTGCCTCAAAATATTAAAAATTGAACTGCCATTTGACCCAGTGATCCCACGTCTAAGAATATACCCTAAGAAGCCTGAAACACCACTCAGAAAGAATAAATGTACCCCTATGTTCACAGCAGCACTATTTACAATAGCTAAGATCTGGAAACAGCCCAAGTGTCCATCAGTAGATGAGTGGATAAAAAAGCTGTGGTACATATAAACAATGGAGTACTAGGCAGCTGTAAGAAAGAAAGATCTCTTAATCTTTGAGATGACATGGAGGGACCTGGAGAGTATTATGCTAAGTGAAATAAGCCAGTCAGAGAAAGACAAGTATCACATGATCTCACTCATTTGTGGAATATAATGAACAAAATAAGGTGATGAACAAAATAGCCCCAGAGACATAGACTGACAAACTTCAGAAGAGGAGGTGGGGGAGGAGGAGGGAAGAGATAAACCACCGAAATTGTATGCATGTATGCATAACCAATGGACATAGACAACAATGCTGGGGGCGGGGGTAGGATCGGAAGAGGGTATCAATGGGGGGGAAAGGAGAAACATCTGTAACAAAAATAAATAAATTAAATAAATAAAAGAAGAGGAAGAAAGCTCCTAATGTATCATGAGGAAGATATTACCTCATGGCCCCAAAAGAAGCTTCAGCTGGCTTCATTAGTCAGGCATTAGTATGTTATGATTGATGGAGCGCTCCTCAGGGAGAATTTCATTAATAGGCAGCATGACTAAAGCTTTTCATTAGTGGTGTGTGTGTGTGTGTGCGCATGTGGATATGTGGTGCGGTGGTGTGTCAGAAACTTTGACTTACATAGTTTGGTCAATGACTGAAATCTAGTTAGAAAACTAAATAACAGAACTTTCCCTTGAAAGAGTGGACTAACAAATTCAAGTTAATGCAAGCATTTTATGTCAACAATTAAATGTAAGTATCCGTCTCAGCACAGTGTGGCTCTCAAAAAATGGTGCTGACATTATTAAATCACATGGCTATTCTAACAGAAAATGGTTTCTTACTCTTGCATATAATAAATACTGGGGAAATGTTGGTTTCACAAGTAAATAAGCACAATATTGGTGGGTTAAAAATTTAACCAATTGATTGCCTTTTCTTTTTTTTATCCTCACCCGAGGATATTTTTCCATTTTTTGTTCAAATAGAGCGGGAGGGAGAGAGAGGAAGAGAGAGAGAGACATCGATGTGAGAGGGACACATCGAGTGGCTGCCACCCACACAACCCAACCAGGGCCGGGGACAAACTGCAACCCAGGTACATGCCTTTAGCGGGAACCGAACCCGGGTCTCTCTGGACCTCAGGCTGATGCTCTAACCGCTGAGCCAAACTGGCCAGGGCCAATTAATTGTCTTTTAAAGACTAATTAAATACTGGTCACTCTGGCAACATTTTTTTCTGGGAATCTTTTTTTTTTTTTTTTTTTTATGAATTTTTATTTATTTTTTTGTTACAGATATTTTACCTTTTTACCCCATTGGCACCCCCCACCCCACTCCCCCTCCACCCTGTCCCCGGCTTAGTTGTCCATGTCCATTGGTCATGCACACATGCATATAAGTTCTGTGGTTTATCTCTTCCCACCCCCCCACCCCCCATCCCCTCTTCTGAAGGATGTCAGTCTGTGCCCTACTTCCATGTGTCTGGGTCTACTGTATTCCTCAGACTGTTATGTTCATTATATTCCATATATAAGTGAGATCATGTGGTATTTGTCTTTTTCTGCTTGGCTTCTTTCACTTAGGATAATACTTTCCAGGTCCCTCCATGTCGTCTCAAAGGATAAGAGATCTTTCTTTTTTACTGCTGCATAGTACTCCATTGTGTATATGTACCACAGCTTTTTGATCCATTCGTCTACTGGTGGACACTTGGGCTGTTTCCAGATCTTAGCTATTGTAAATAGTGCTGCTATGAACATGGGGGTACATATATTCTTCCTGATTGGTGTTTCAGGCTTCTTAGGGTATATTCCCAGCAGTGGGATCACTGGGTCAAATGGAAGTTCAATTTTTAATTTTTTGAGGTAGCACCATATTGTTTTCCATAGCGGCTGCACCAGTCTGCATTCCCACCAGCAGTGTATTAGAGTCCTTTTTCTGGGAATCTTACTAGCCTCAGATATCTCATTTGAACATTCAATGTTTTTTTATTATATTTAATGGGATACATCTGCAAAAGATAGAAATTCGGCTGTGATCACGTCTCAGGTTTTGTTCTTTATCAGAACAGAATAAGGCAGAACAATAGGGTTCTGCTGAAGCCATTAAACTTGGGCTGCGTGGAGTTCTGACCACCTAATCATCACATATTAACCTAGATGCAAATTTGTACAATAAACTAGAAATTTTACGCCAACAAAGTCATTTCTCATGTGGCAGGTCCAACACCCGGGCTTCATGACAGTTTTCCTTCCTGCTCACTCACTCCTTCAACTTGACTTCTTCAAAACCTCAATCAAGGCTCACCTCCTCTAGGAAATGCAATTCAGGTAGAAGCTATAATAATCCTGGTAATAAAAAAATTTATCCACAACCAAATTGTTATCTCAAAATAATATAGTTCAGAGGCCAGACGTAAGGTAGAGCCCGGGATGAGGCTGAATTTAAGAAACTCCACACTGAATGAAAACTGAGATGTAATATCATACAACCACAGGCCTTCACAGCCTGGTTTACAAGGTGGGTGCGATTTGTAAACTCTTAGACAGGAATCAGTCCCATAGGCTCACACAGTTTAAAAAAAATAGGTAAAATGTCATATCTGATCCCCTAGTCAAATCAGTATTAGAGCACAGTGGTTAAGAGGCCATAAAATGGAGCCAGGCATTTGGAATATCAAACTCTAAGCACTACCACCACCGCCATTGGCTACAGAACCTGCCACGAGTCTCTTTCCTCTGCGAACTTGAATTTATTCATCTATGAAAGAGAGACAGGAATCACATCTGATTCCTACAGGAGTCAGATGACAACCACTGCCTCATCACTGGGGAGTTAAACAAGGTCAAGTAGGCACAGGGATCGGTGCAGTGCCTGGAATTCATAGATTGTTAGCCATCATTGGTCCTTATTTATTATCTCGCCTAAAGTGGGCCCCACAAACAGCCTTCTCTCTCTGCTTGTTCTGCTTCTCTTGCTTTGGATGCTTTCTTTTTAGCTTCACAAATACTCTTCCCATACCTACCTTCAAGTTCACTTCTTTTTTTTTTTTTTTTTTTTTTTTTATCCTCACCAGAGGACATTTTTCCATTCTTTGTACAGATAGAGTGGGAAGGAGAGAGAGGAAGGGAGAGAGAGAGAAACATCGACGTGAAGGGACACATCGAGTGGCTGCCACCCGCACAACCAACCAGGGCCGGGGACAAACTGCAACCGAAGTACGTGCCCTTAGCAGGAACCGAACCCGGGTCTCTCCGGACCGCAGGCCGACGCTCTAACCGCTGAGCCAAACTGGCCAGGGCTTCAAGTTCACTTCTGTAAAAGTATTCTTGACTTTCCCAGTTTATCCATAATTATGTTTTCATTCATGAGAATTTGCATCTTGACTGGACACCTTGGTGAGAGACATGAGATAGGAATGACATCCTGGCTGTGATTTTATGACCTTTCACAAGCACTGACTCATTTACTTCCATCTGTAAATGAGGTAACGGTTTTAGTATTGAGAGTACACAGACAACGACTCTTTAACTCATTATTTGAAAATATAAAATTGTATAAAATTATAGTAATCAAGAAGCAAGTGATTTTTTATTCATGTGAACATTATTTATTTACAAAGGTATAAAAATAGATGATGTCCCATGTGGATAATTACTAGATTTACATGAACTTGACTTTCAGAGAAATAATGTGTGATGTTCTGCTCTTTAGTCATCCCAAAACCCAGACAGATCTGGGAAAATAAAGAGAAGTGAGGTAAAATGTAATCAGAATATGCTGTAAGGACCTGCTTGCTCAGCCCAGATATGCAGAAAAACAGATACTTTTAAATAAAATGTGTTCACTCATTATATAAAAAAATGAGTATGTTCCATTAAAACATGGGCCTTTAGAGCAATAAACCAAGAATTAAGAAAATTGGAATGCATCGGTATATTCAAGACAAATTAGATATGCTCGCTGTAGTCATTTGTATTTCTCTGTGCCCTCCTACCAGGCTCTGCAGTGACTAGAACTTATTGAAAAAACAGATCTGCCTCTAATAAGACAAGGGAACCAGAATGAGTGAGCCCTTCATTTGCATAGTGATGCATAAAGCATCTACACTAAAGTTCAGAATACACAAGCTGTCAACCTGCTTCTGATACTTTATGTGTGTGACATTAGGGGTGACATCAGCCTCTCTGGACTCATTTGACTAAAATGAAGAAGAAGAATTTGAATCTGATGATTACAGAACCCTACTGTAGTATTCAACACGACACTTGCATGGCCTTGGAAGGATAACCTCTTATTACACTATGTGTTAAAGTTATTTATTAGGAATGCTAAGATTATTGCATCTTTAAAACAGTATTTCATGAACCCATAATAAGTTGACTACCCTCTAGCTTGGTGGTAGTGTGGCTAGCTTTGAAGGTGGGGTTTCACTTCAACTGTGATCAAATTCAGAGTATGAACCATAAAAGTCCCACTATTCACTTGGGATCAAGATGCTTTCCTAGAACAAAAAAAGAACTAAAAGGCTTGGGGAACTTAGGAACCTCAAACTGGGTCCCTTGGCTTTGTCTGAGTAAAAGACATGGTTTTGAGACCACTCTTGAATCATGAGAAATAAAACTTCTGTGGACATGAACATGGAACTGAAATAACAGTAAGATACACAAGGTTTCTGTAAATTGTGTTTACCTGGGATTTCTAAACTTAACGGTTAACATACTTTCTATACATAAACCATTTTCTTATTTCCCTTAAGTAAAATGCCAGTAAATGCAAATTTGCTACTATAATTTACTGTAGTTGCCAAAATTCCAGTTTGCAGATAAGCAGACCTTGGGCACTCCTATTAAGAATTTTAAAAAGAGGGAACTGGAAATAGGAAAGAGAAAAAAATGAAAGAGCAGAAAAATTTTAGTGCCAACTTAGGAAAACAAATGAAAGTATAGCATTCCTTCCCCCCAAACATGAAGGCTTATATTTCTAACGAACCCCTGAGCTGACTTTTGTTTCTGGTCATGATGAAGTAACAAGTATCAGATTTACGCTCCCAACATAAAAATGACAACACTGGACAAAATATAGGGAGCCACTGTTTGTAGGCAGTAGATAACAGACAGCACAGGGTTGTGATCTTTGAAAAAAAGAAATAGCACATTCACCCTGGAATCTTCCAGGGGGCACTTTCAAAACTATGGCACTGAAAAATAGAGCCCAAACAGACAGTAGTAGTTTTGCAGGGCTGAAGAAACAGAGATTGGGTTCAAAGATGTTAAAGAGGCTAGAATTTGGGGGATAGAACCCTTCCAGAGGATGGAGTTACACAGAGAAAGAACTCCAAATCTTGGATTCTTGAAAGGTCCTTTGGAGTCTTTGGCTGAAGACCGAGCTGTGTAGGTGCAAGGTAAGACCCTGTTGGGCAGAGAAGAGCTACTGGAGGGTTTAAGCAAGACAGAGTTTCCAGAAACCATGTAGGGCTGGAAGATGAAGTTCCAACAAGCCTGAGTGAAGAGAGCTTGCTGAAGACCTCGGGCATTCAGCTGAGGGGCAAAAAAGGCCACATCTAAAGCAGGGATGACCAGATATCCATTGTACAAAGCCTAAAATAGCAGGATCAAACTGGTCCATCGGTAAATCAACAGAATGCCAAAAGTAAACCCAACATTCTTTAAAGAAAAACATCAAAATTTAGCACTAAGTAGCTTATAATTTTAAAAATTACTAGATGTGACACAAAACAGGAAAAGGTGACGAATAACCTGGAGAAAAATGTTAATAAGAACTATCTAAAGATGACACATATTGGAATTACTAGACAGGGCTTTAGAAGACATATTACAAATTTGTTCAAGGATTTAAAGAAAAAAATGAACGTAAAAAGTGAACAGATATGGAATCTCAGCCTAGAAAGGAAAACTATAAAAAAGAAAACCCCAACTGGACACTATGGATCTTAAAAATAAAATATCTAAAATGTAAATTATACTGTATTAGTTCAACGTTAGTTTACACATAGCATAAGAACCTGAAAACAAAATAATAGAAACTTCAAAACAGAAGCACAGAGAGACAACAAGAAAAAGAGTTTTTAACTTAACATTAACCGAGCCTCAGCGACCTGTGGGACTGCATCAAGTAATCTAATATACACAGAAGAGTCACAGAGGAAGAGGAAAGAGAAAGAATGAGGCAGAAAAAAATTTGAAGATTTAATGGCTAAAATATTTCCAATCTTGCGGAAAAATTTTAACCCCACAATTCAAGAATCTCAACAAACCTCAAGTAGAATAAACAGTGATAACCTCATCTAGGCACCTCATAGTCACAATACTGAAAACCAAGCCTTAAAATTAGCAAGTGGGGTAACAGGATGATCACATTGCACGTACGAGAATAAAAGTGATTATTGACTTGTATAAGACACAGCGCAAGCCAGAAGTCAATGGGTGACATTTTTGATGTGCTGGTGGATGCATGTGAGCATGTTGAGGAGTGAGGGGAGGACTGCTAACCTAGAATTTTTTAACTAGTGAAAATATTTTTCAAAAATGAAGGTGAAAAAGGAGATTTTCAAAAACAAAAGTGAGAGGCTGTTGCCAACAGGCCTGCTCTACCACAAATATTAAAGAGTGTTCTTCAGGCTGAAGGGAAATAATCTGAGTTGGAAACTCAAAGTGATACAAAGAAATGAAGACCATCAAAAATGGTAAATATAAAAAATCTTTTTTTGTTTGTTTTTAAAAATCTCTTTCCTAACTGAACACATGGGACTATATCAAACTAAAAAGCTTCTGCACAGCAAGAGAAACAACCACCAAAATGGAAAGGCAACCCACTGTATGAGAGACCATAATCACCAATGATATATCAGATAAGGGGTTAATTTCCAAAATATTTAGAGTACTCATACAACTCAACAAAAGAAAGACAAAGAACCCAAGTAAAAAATGGGCAGAGGAACTAAGTAGACAACTCTCCAAACAGGACATACAAATGGCCAAGAGACATAAGAAGAGATGCGCAACATCACTAATCATCAGAGAGATGCAAATTAAAACACAATGAGGTATCACCTCACATCTGTCAGAATGGCCACCATCAACAAATCATCAAACAACAAGTGTTGGCGAGGGTGTGGAGAAAAGGGGACTCTAATACACTGCTGGTGGGAATGCAGACTGGTGCAGCCACTGTGGAAAACACTATGATGTTACCTCAAAAAGTTAAAAATTGAATTGCCATTTGACCCAGTGATCCCACTTCTAGGAATATATCCTAAGAAGCCTGAAACACCAATCAGAAAGAATATATGTACCCCCATGTTCATAGCAGCACTATTTACAATTGCTAAGATCTGGAACCAGACCAAGTGCCCATCAATAGATGAGTAGATAAAAAAGCTGTGGTACGTCTACACGATGGAGTACTATGCAGCTGTAAGAAAGAAAGATCTCTTATCCTTTGAGACTACATGGAGGGACCTGGAGAGTATTATCCTAAGCCAAACAAGCCAAGCAGAGAAAAACAAATATCACATGATCTCACTTATTTGTGGAATATAATGAACAAAAGAAACTGATGAACAAAATAGACCCAGAGACATAGAAGTAGGGTACAGACTGATAAACCTCAGAAGAGGGGGTCGGGGGGAGGGAAGAGATAAACCACAGAACTTATATGCATGTATGTGTAACCAATGGACATAGACAACAAAGCTGGGGATGGGGCGGGAGGGTGAAATTTGGAGGAGGGTGTTCAATGGGGGAAAAAGGAGAAACATCTGTAAAAAATAAAATAATGAAAAAATAAAAAAAAAATCTCGTTCCTGGTGTCTGGCCGGTGTGGCTCAGTGGATTGAGTGTTGTTCCATGAACTGAGAGATCCTAGTTGGATTCCCAATTAGGGCACGTGCCCCAGCTGTAGGCGCAACCCCAGCACAGGATGTGCAGGAGGCAGCCGATCAAAGTTTCTCACATTGAAATTTCTCTCTCTTCTTTCCTCTCTAAAAAAAAACAAAACAAAAAACAAAAACGATAAAACATATTTTTAAAAATATATCTTTACTAGTAAATTAACTGTTTAAATAAAAAATAAAAGAATGTGTTATGAGGTGTATACTGGTGGGCAAAAGTAGGTTTACAGTTCATATGGAAAATAGTACAATAATTAATAAAAAATAGTTCAAGAATAAACTGTCCTGTGTATTCACAACTGTAAACCTACCTTGCCAACCCTGTAGTGTGTGTTGAATGTGTATAACAACAACACAAAGTGAGAGGATGCTAAGTGGGTGGACATAGTTTAATATTTTTTATTGGAATTGGTCTAGTAGACTGTGATAAGTTAAGGCTGTATATGGCCATCACTAGAACAACCAGTAAACAAATAAATAAAACGAAAAGGTATGTCTTAAAAAGCCAGCAGTGGAGCCAAACAGACCTGCCATTAGGGTGTTGAACAGCCCTGTGCATGAACTCTGAGGTCGCCCAGCAGTTGGGCTGGAGAGAGGGACAATGAGCCAGGTGCAAATGTCCTCAATGAATGTGGGAGAGTGACCGAAGGTTGACAGATGGCAGGACTGAGAAACAGGTCATCAGTATTGTGGACATAAGTAACCCAAGCCTCAAAGTGGGAGCTTGTTTATGGTAGAAAGAGTTGCAGAGGGCACATTGAAAGAGTTTATGTGGAAAGGAAGCGGGGAGGAAGGGGAATCTGGGCTCCGTGAAATCAGATTGTGGGAGAGGATAGGTGAATGAAGGAGGCTTAGTTCTCAGTCAGTTTCCTTTTGAGTTTCCTCTTGCATTGCATCCTTTAAAAAATGTCACTTTATCCGGGCTGTGCTAAGAGGAACCCAGTACATTTTTTTGTTGTTTACAGAGAACAAGACGAAGGATGCTGCTAGCTCCAGAGGGGCAGGCAACATCCAAGGGGACAGAACTGAGACCCACACATGGATTCTCCTCTCCTTTCCACAGCTCTCTCTGCCACACACTTCAGGGGCTCTGGGCTTCACGTATGGAGGCAAATTCTTCCTTTATAGATAATGTTTTAGATTTAATTCCATCACTGCTGCCCTGGCCAGGTAGCTCAGTTGGTTAGAGAATTGTCCCAATACCCTAAGGTTGGGGGTTTGATCTGTGGTTAGAGCACATATAAGAATCAATCAATGAATGTATAAATAAGTGGAACAACACACTGATGCTTTTCTCTCTCCCTTTCTCTCTCTCTAAAATCAAGTAATTTCTAAAAATAATAATTGCATCATTGTTGTTGTAACACCAACACCAGTGACAACCTCCACGTGCTTTGTTACATCCATCTATAAACTGTGAAATGGGAGATTTATGATGTACCCCACTCATGGGGAGTCTCATGAAACACAGTCATTACAAAGACTTTTATGCCATGTGTGATCATATAAAATTAAGATTCCATTTCTCCAGCTTTTAAAAACAATGTGTAACAAAGTCAACACACCATTTTACAATGACTAATAACATCTAATTTAAATACAAACTTTAGTAATTTATAATATTGACAGAAATGTCAAGGACTTACTAAATTTTTTCTTTTACTCTAGTCAAAACACATTAAAACTCTTTTCTTGTTCTCTCATGACCTGATAGTGATAAGAACCAAGATATTACCTATATCAAAAATGCTGTAAATCCGTGACAGTTTCTGGAGGTGATTCTCGACTCCATCACGTTGGTAGTATTTCTAAAGCAGCATTAAATAGGAGAACTACTTCCTTCATCTGCTTTGTATTTGATTTTTTTGTCTTTCCAGTGCAACTTAGCTTAACTTGTTTAACCTCACAATAGCCATCCAATTAAAGAAAAACATTCACTCAACTCCTAGTTTTCCCTGAATTAGCATTTCTGCTTCAGTTCTGGAGCATAAATTGGACTTCTATGACTTGCTGAAATGAAGGTGATGTCAAAGGAGTCACAGTCTGCAAGGTGGACTTGTCCCTGTAGTGAGCTCTGGAAACATCTTGCTTCGGATCCCTTCGGACCAGATGCCAATAAAACCCGCAAAGGGGAATCCATTTATGTGATTATTTCTCATATCCAGAGTTTTGATGCTTTTGTTTTACTTTTAATTGTGGCCAATTCCAAACGCCTCTGAGCTCACAGGCAGAATGAAAACAGATGCACACACGGACGCAGAGCGGCAAACTCTCTCCCGTGCAGACGCAACACAGCTCAGTAATATTCGGCTGTCTGCATGGCAAAGGGCCTGGAAGAAAAGGCTTCGCACAAAGCGTCTCAGGTCGAGAAACCCAAGGCAGTGTAGAATCATTTGCTCTTACTTTCTTTTCCCCATGTTCTAAATTTTAAGTGTAGGGGATTACCCATTGTCTGTAGCTCATTAATCACTGTAGTGTTTGATTATGAAAAGTGCAATCCAAAAGATAGTACTCTGAGGACTTGGCAGAAAGGTTCTATGCCCATCCCTTAAATGTGCCAGCACACCCTGCACTCTGCCAACTATGATTACACTTGGCATTAATTGAAGATGCTGAGAGCTATAAGCCTTCTTGAGTTTTGCCACCTGGAGCAGATTAAAATCTGGGTCCTATTGGTGAGGAGGTCTGAGGGATTGGGAATACAAGGCTGTTTTAATCTTTTCCAAGTCAGGCTGCTTAGAAATATCCATACATCAAATGTTCATGGATCTCATACAATTTTCTTCTCAGGGGAGAATTCAATTACCAGTAACATGAAGTGGGATTAGCTTGTTGTGGCGAGCCATCTGGAGAGAGGAGATTCACCATCCCCTGTAAATATGTTCAGATTTGCCACCATGATTTTGAAGAATCTGCTGAAGGTGCTCAATGGCACAAATGATGTTTCCCCTGAAAATCTTGTTCAGTTGACGCAATGAAATTAAAATGCAACTGAAGGAAATCGAGACCTCCTTCTGTGCTGAAATATTCCTCAGTTCCAGAAGGGTGATATTGGGGTTTTAAGGACCTGTTTGAGTCTTGTAAAGATATAATAAAGAGCCAGTGGAAACTGTCCTGAAACTACTGAATAGATGAACAGAATGGCTTATGAAAAGGAAAGTGAGTGCAGGGAGGGATTGACAGGGAAATTACCTTGAGTCAGAATTCAGCTCTCCAGATCACTCTTGTGTGTCAAATAAGGGCGAACTCCCTTGAAGAGCACAGACACACATTTAGATTAGCCTCAGAAAGCAGAAGACTCAGAGGAGCACAGAAGGCAGAAGAAGCTCTAACATTTTAATGAAAGAAAACAAATTAGCCTTGTCTAGGGATAGAGAAAGATGGCCCAGGAGATAAAAGGCCAACCCGAAGTTTCTCATGCCAACCCATGATATCTGAAATGATGCTAGTCTTCTGAGCAGTGAGCATGTCAGTCCTCTGGAGGGAGAACTAAACCTCAGTGAAAAGAGTAAGTGTCAGCCATACCCATTTTGCCACGAAACCTCTGTGATATGGGGACAGAACCAGATAGATACAAAAAAAACCCAAAAAACCAGATTATTTTAAAATTGGTTTTATTGGACAAAAAGATGGTGGTGGGCAGGACTGGAGGGAGGGTGAGTGTGTGAGGGTGTGAGTGAGTGCAAGAGAGAGTGTGAGTGGTCGTGAGTGTGGACGAGCAACCTCAAGCAGTGCAGAAACGTGGGGCAGAGGGTCCCTGTGCTGTGGACAGGAGAGCAGCCGGCTTCCACGGTAAGCAGCTTGCCAGGGCACTTCTCCCTACTCAGCTGGAAGGCCCTGCCATTTTGAAAGATCTGCTGGTCTTCTCTGGGGGGAGGCAGCAGGGATCAGCTAGAGCCCAGTGACCAGAGGCCACCAGTGAGCTTTGCACCATTGGACCAGTGGACCCCTCTGTGTCAATGTGGACCAGTGTATAGTAGTGATGCTGTCAAGTGTATAGTAGTGATGCTTATGGAAGCAGCAGCCAGTAGGGAGCCAAGCACCATCCCTGACAGCAGCAGCCTGATAGGAGTGGAGCTCTACCCCTAGCAGCAGTAGTACCAACTTGGGAGCTCAGCACCTTCCCCAACAGCAGCAGTGACTGGGCGGGAGTGGAGCCCCACCCACAGCAACAACTGAGGCTCAGGAGCCGAGACACACCCTCAGTAGCAGAGGCGCAGGAGCAGCCATCTCTCCCAAGCAGGAGCAGTAGCTCAGATTGGCAGCTGAGACACATCTCCAGTGGCATCAGCAGAGGCTGATAGGAGTGGTGCCCCAGTCCAAGCAGCAGCAAGTTTTGGGCAGCTGAGACCCACCCCTGACAACTGCAGTGGCAGAGTTGGAGTAGAGCTCCTACAACAGCAGCAGCAAAGTCCCGGGAGCTGAGCATCCTCAGCCCGTAATAGCAACAGAGGTTTGGGAGCTGAGAGTAACCCCTGGCAACAGCAGCAGCAGTAGCAGTGCAAACCAGGAGCTGACACTTGTCCCCTGCAGTATCAGCAGTGACTGATCAGGAGCTGAGTCCCATCAGGCAGCAGCACACCCCAGCAGTGCACCAGCTAGACCTACACAGCCCAGCAACAACCTACCATGACAGACCAATACCAGCCGCCAGTTGTCAATCCTCCAGGACCCACAGCAGGCAAGAGGCACCATGCACCAAAACAGTCTGGGAGGCATAGCAGTCCTATCTGATACACACCAACCTGCCTACACATCCCAACATCCCTCACCGGGCCTAGAACTACAAGACTGCTAAAATGGTAAGACAAAGAAACAACACCCAAATGAAAGAAAAGGAGGAATCACCAGAAAAGGAACTGCATGAAATGGAAGCAAGCACTTTGGCAGATAAAGAATTCAAATAATGGCCCTGGCCGGTTTGGCTCAGCGGTTAGAGCGTCAGCCTGCGGTCCTGAGAGACCCGGGTTCGGTTCCCGCTAAGGGCGCGTACCTCGGTTGCAGTTTGTCCCCGGCCCTGGTCGGTTGTGCGGGTGGCAGCCACTCGATGTGTCCCTTTCACGTCGATGTTTCTCTCTCTCTCTCTCTCTCTGTTCCTCTCTCTCCCTCCCACTCTACCTGAACAAAAAATGGAAAAATGTCCTCGGGTGAGGATTAAAAAAAAAAAAAAAAAAAAAAAAAAAGAATTCAAATAATGATTTTAAGGGTGCTCGAACAATTTAGTGAGAACTACAAACAACTTAATGAGAATTATAAAGAGCTCAGTGGGAACTACATCAGCATTAAAAAAGATGTAGAAGCTATGAATAAAAATCAAGAGGAGTCCTAGCTGGTTTGCTCAGTGGTTAGAGCATTGGCCCATGGACCAGAGAGACCTGGGTTAAGTTCCTGCTAAGAGCATGTACCTCAGTTGCAGTTTTTCCCCGGCCCCAGTTGGGGACGTGTGGGTGGCAACTAGTCGATGTTTTTCTCTGTCTCTTTCTCCCTCTCTCCCTCCCACTCTATCTGACAATAAATGTAAAAATGTCCTTGGATGAGGATAAAAAAAAGCATCAAGTGGAAATAAAGAATTACATAGGTGATATGAAAAATACCTTGGAAGGATTCAAGAGTAGATCAGAAGAAGCTGAAGACCGAATCAGTGAGTTAGAAGACAAGGTAGAACAAAACACCCAAATAGAGAAACAAATGGGAAAAAAATTAAAAAGCAGGAGGAGAGTTTAAGGGAGCTTTGGGACATTATGAAACGTAACAACATTCGCATCATAGGGATACCAAGAGGAGAAAAATTGGAGAAAGAAATAGAGAACCTGTTTGAAGAAATAATGACAGGAAACTTCCCTAATTTGGTGAAGGAAAAAGTTACACGAGACCAGGAAACACAGAGAGTCCCAAGCAAGAGGAACCCCAGAAGATCCATAGCTAGACACATCATAATTAAAATGCAAACATGAAAGACAAAGAAAGAATCTTAAAGGAAGCAAGAAAGACAGAAAGTTACCTACTAGGGAGCTCCCATTAGGCTGTCAGCTGATTTCTCAATAGAAACACTGCAGGCCAGAAGGGATTAGCATGAAGTATACCAAGTAATGAAAGGCAAGGGTCTGAATTCAAGACTACCCTATCCACCAAGGCTATCATTCAAAATTGAAGGTGAAATAAAGAGTTTCATAGACAAAAAAAAAAAAAAAAGGTGAAGGATTTTACTACCACCAAACTGGCACTGCAAGAAATGTTAAGGGACTGTTGTAAGAAGAAGAAGAAGAAATAGAGAGAGAGAGAGAGGAACACAGGCATAAAATGGCAACTAATAAGTATCTATCAATTATAACCTTAAATGTAAATGGCTTAAATGCTTCAATCAAAAGACATATGGTAGCTGATTGGATAAGAAGACATGACCCATATATATGTTGTCTACAAGAGACACACCTCACAACAATAGACTCACACAGGATGAAAATGAAGGAATGGAAAAAATTTTCCATGCAAATAAAAATGAAAAAAAGCTGATGTAGCAATTCTCATAATATATAAGATACACTTCAAAACAAGGACCATAATAAGAGACAAAGAAGATCATTACATAATATTAAAAGGATCAATTCAACAAGAGGCTATAACCCTGGTAAACATCTATGCACCAAATGTAGGAGCACCAAATATATTTAAAAACTTCTGGAGAACTTCAAAGGAGAGATCAATAGCAATACAATCATAGTAGATGACTTTAACACCTCACTGACACCACTGGATAGATCTTCTAGACAAAAAATTTACAAGGAAACAGAGTCCTTAAATGACAAACTAGATTAGTTGGACTTACTGATATTTACAGAACATTTCACCCCAAAGCTGCAGAATATACATTCTTCTCAAGTACACATGAGTCATTCTCAAAGATAGACCACATGTCAGGATACAAAGTAAGTCTACAAATTCAAGAAGATTGAAATCATATCAAGTATCTCCTCAGATCACAATGGCATGAAACTAGAAATCAATTACAATAAAAACACTAAAAAACATTCAACCTGTGGAAGCTAAATAGCATGTTATTAAATAATGAATGAATTTCCAATGACATCAAGAAAGAAATAAAAAAAATCCTAGAAACTAATGAAAACAAACACACAACAATACAAAATCTATGCTACATAGCAAAAGAAGTCCTGAGAGGGAAATTTATAGCAATACAGGCATACCTCAAGAAAGAAAAAAACATTTCTAATAAACTGTATAACCCAACAACTTAAAGATTTAGAAAAAGAACAAAAAGAAAAACAGAGCTTGTAGAAGAAAGGAAATAATAAAAATCAGAGCAGAAATACATGACATACAGACTAAAAAAAAAAAAAAAATACAAAAGATCAATAAAACCAAGAGTTGGTTCTTTGAAAAGATAAACAAGATTGATCAACCTTTAGCCAGACGCATCAAGAAATAAAGGGAGAGACCCAAATTAATAAAATCAGAAAAGAAAAAGGTGAAATAACAACAGACACCACAGAAATACAAAGGATTATTAGAAAATACTATGAACAATTATGTACCAACAAATTCGACAACCTAGGCAAAATGGACAAGTTCTAAGAATTATATACTATTCTAAAACTGAACTGAGAAGTGTCAGAAAACCTGAATACACCAACAACAATTAAGGAAATAGAAGAAGTAATCAACAAAATCCCAGCAAACAAAAGCTCTGGTCAAGACAGCTACACAGGAGAGTTTTACCAAACATTCAAAGAACTATCATCTATTCTCTTCAAACTATTTCAAAATATTGAAGAGGAAGGAAGACTTCCAAGCTCTTTTTATGAGACCAGTATAATCCTAAACCCAAAACCAGATAAAGACACTACAAAGAAAGAAAATTACAGGCCAATAACCCTGTTGACCATAGATGCCAAAATCCTCAACAAAATCGTAGCAAATCAAATCCAGCAGTATATTTAAAAAATTATACACCACGACCTAGTAGAATTTATCCCAGGGATGCAAGGTAGGTATAATATTTGTAAATCAATAAATGTGATACACTAAATAAACAAAATGAAAGATAAAAATCAAGTAATCACATCAATAGATGCTGAAAAAGCATTTGACAAAACCCAGCACCCTTTTTGATAAAAACTCTTAGCAAAATGGAAATAGAAGGATAGTATCTCAACATAATAAAGGCCATTTATGACAAACCTACAGCAAACATCATATTCAGTGGGCAAAAACTAAAAGCATTTCCTTTAAGAACAAGAACAAGACATTGATGTCCACTTTCATCACTCTTATTTTACATAGTACAGGAAGTCTTAGTCACAGCAATCAGACAAGAAGAAAAACTAAAAAGGATCCACACTGGAAAGGAAGACATGAAACTGATTATTTGCAGATGACATAATATTGTACATAGAAAACCCTAAACACTCCATCAAAAACTACCAGATTTAATAAATGAATTTGGCAAAGTAGCAGGATACAAAATCAACATCCAGAAATCATTAGCATTTTTATACATCAATAATGAACACACTGAAAGAGAAACTAAAAAAATACCATTTATCATTGCAACAAAAAATGTAAGACACCTAGGAATAAACTTAACCAAAGAAGTAAAGGACCTGTTCACAGAAAACTATAGGACATTGAAAAAAAGAAATAGAGGAAGATATAAAAAAGTGGGAGCATATACCTTGTTCATGGATTAGAACTGACAACATTAAAATGTCCATACTACCCAAAACAATCTATAGATTCAATGCAATCTTCATCAAAATACCAATGACATATTTTGCAGAACTAGATCAAATACTCCAAAAGTTTATATGGAACCAAAAAATACCCCAAATAGCCACAGCAATCTTGAAAAAGAAAAACAAAGTAGGAGGGATCACATTACCAGATATCAGATTATACTACAAAGCCATTGTAATCAAAACAGCCTGGTACTGGCACAAGAACAGATATATAGATCAATGGAACAGAACAGAGAACCCTGAAATTGACCCAAGACATTATGCTCAATTAATATTTGACAAAGGTGTCAAGAGCATACAATGGAGTAAAGACAGTCTCTTTAATAAATGGTGTTGGGAAAATTGGACACGTACATATAAAAAATAAAAATACAACTAGACCACCAACTTATACCATACACAAGAATAAACTCAAAATGGATAAAAGACTTAAATGTGACTCATGGATCCATAAAAATCCTAGAAGAAAATGCAGGCAGCAACAAAAATTGTAAGACACCTAGGTTTTGTATTAATGAAAATTCTGCTGTACGTAGGCAGCAAAATCTCAGACATTACGTACAGCAGAATTTTCATTGATACAACACATAGGGCAAGAGAAACAAAGGAACAAATTAATAAATGAGACTACATCAAACTAAAAAGCTTCTACACAGCAAAAGAAACAATCATCAAAATGGAAAGGGAACCCAGTGTATGGGAGAACGTGATTGCCAATGATACATCAGATAAGGGGTAAAAATATATATACAGTACTCATACAACTCAACAAAAAGAAGATAAAGAACCCAATTAAAAAATGGGCAGAGGCCCTAAATAGACATCTCCAAATAGGGCATACAAATGGCTAAGAGACATATGAAAAAATGTTCAATATCACTAATCATCAGAGAGATGCAAATTAAAATGACTATGAGATGTCACCTCACACCTGCCAGAATGGCTGCCATCAACAAATCATCGAACGACAAGTGCTGGTGTTGAAAAAGAGACTCTAATACACTGCTGGTGGGAATGCAGACTGATGCAGCCACTATGAAAAACAATATGGTGTTTCCTCAAAAAATTAAAAATTGAACTGTTATTTGACCCAGTGGTCCCACTTCTAGGAATATATCCCAAGAATCCTGAAACACCCATCAGAAAGAATATATGCGCCCTTATGTTCATAGCAGCACTATTTACAATTGCTAAGATCTGGAAATAACCCAAGTGTCCATCAATAGATGAGTGGATTAAAAAGCGGTGGTATGTATACACAATGGAATACTATGCAGCTGTAAGAAAGAAAGATCTCTCATTCTTTGAGACAACATAGAAGGACCTGGAGAGTATTATGCTAAGCAAAATAAGCCAATAAGAGAAAGACAAGTATCACATGATCTCACTTATTTGTGGAATATAATGAACTAAATAAGCTGATGAGCAAAATAGACCCAGAGACATAGAAATAGGGTTCAGACTGACAAACCTCAGAGGAGGGGGGTGGGTGGGGAGAGATAAACCAAAGAATTTATGCATATAAGCATAACCAATGGACATAGACAACAATGCTGTGGGGGGTGGGGGAGGCGGGATTGGGAGGAGGGTGTCAAGGAGGTAAAAGGAGAAACATCTGTAACAAAAATAAATTAATAATAATAATAAAGAATGGTATAGTGATGAAAATAAATAAATAAAATTGTTTTTATTAAATATATACTATCTTCATAATTAAAATTAATGACAAACTGGACACAGTATCTTTTTCAATTTCTAAGTAAATATCACCTTCACACAATAGTGAAGCCATTAAAATTATGATACATAGTTACATCAATTGATTTTGAACAATATACATAAGACTTCTAGACTCATTTGGTGAGGCTAGCATAAGTGTGATATTAAAATCAGGCAATGGCACCATGAGAAAAAAAAATTACAAAGTAAACTCAGTTTTGAATATAATTGTGAAACTCCTAAATAAAATACTGGCAAACTATCTAAAAATGCATTAAAAAAAAAAAAAGAAAAACAAGCAAACATCATGACCAAGTTGAGTTGATCTCAAGATTTCAATGATGGTTTAACATCATTAGAAAATCTGTTAATGTAAGACAGTACATTAACATAGTAAAAGAGAAAGGCCATATGGTCATCTCACTAGGTATAAGAAAGCCAATTAATAAAATTCAACACTCATTCATGTCAAAAACTTAGTAAACTAGGAATAGTAAAGAATATCTACAGCCTAGTAAAGATTACTAAACACCTACCAAAAAAATTATATGTATTGAAGAAATGTTAGAAGCATTTCCTGTAGAGTTGGGAAGACAACAAGGGCCTATTATCACTTCATCTATTCACTATTTATTGGAGGTCAAAGCCAGCACAATAGGAAATTAAAGATAAAAGGATCAGAAAGAAAGAAAGATGAGGTAACAATACGATTAGAAAATTTAAAAATTCTTCAAGACAAACTGTTGAATATAGAAGAGAGTTTGGCAAGATTACTAGATAAAATATTGATATACTCAAACTACATTCAAATAAACATTCAACAAATAATTAGAAATTAGAATATGTAATAAATACATAATAGCAACAAAAGTTGCAAAGTTTCTATGAATAAATTTAACAAGAGATGGGCAGGTCCTTTATTGATAATAATATAAAGCTATAGAATATAAAAACCTAAATAAATGGAGTGCTACATTACTTGAATAAATATTATCAAAAATAAAAATCGTCTGCCCCTTAATTTACAAATTCAATGAAATTCCAACCAATATTCCAATAGCGTTATTTTTATGCAGCTAACATTTCATATGGAAAGTAATCTTATATTTTATTTGGATGAAGAGTCAAGAGTAGCCAGCACATTCTGAAGAAGGGAGATTCATATTTGCCAAATATTATGGCTTGATATAAAATTATAGTTTTGAAACAGTGTGGTATTGGTACAGGGGCAAATAGTCAAATGGAACAGAATAGACTCTTAATAAATGTTTGAACAAATGGACACTTAACAAGTGGTTCGACAATTGGATCTCTGTGTAAAAAAAAGGCAAAATTAAACCCTTACCTTACACTATATACAAAAAATAGTTTTGTGGCACCACTAAAAACTTAAATGTGAAAAACAAAACTGTTAGCTTTAGAAGATTATGTTAAGAGAGTATCATTATTAGTTAAGATCCATTACAATAAATAAAATGGATTTTTAAAAATCCCTACAGTTAAATTTTTAAAACAAAATATTGAGTAAAAATAGCATTTGGAAAAGAATACAAACAGCTGATGACAATAATATGTATTATTTGTAAAAAACTATACACATACACATGAGAATAAATACAGTAAAAAGACATAAACTATAAAAATAAAGATACATAAATTTGATTACCTAAAAATTAAAGTTTCTTTAAAAAAGCTATCATGAGCAAAGTAAAAATCCAATTCACATAATGGGAGAAAATAACTAAAGCCCACACAATCAGCAAATAATCATCATGCAAAATAACAGAATTCCAAAGAGGCTGTAACAAAAAGAGAAACAATCAAAAAGAAAGAGAGGCAAGAATACACACTGTTCACAGAAAGGAAAACCGTAGAGGCAAATAAATGTCTGAAAAGATTCTCATCTCCATTAACAACCAGGGAAATAAAAATTTAAAATTAATGAAACTCCAATTTTCAGCCATCAAACTGGCAAAAACCAGTGAATGTTATAACTTTAAATACTGGTGAAGATGTGGAGAAACAGAGTCTTATACCTTGTTCATGCCACCACTTTGAAGAACAATAGGGGACGTCCTAGGAGAGGTGAAGATGCACTATTCTTTGATTTCATCATTCTCTAGATGTCCAGAGAAATCTTGCATAAACAAGGAGGTGTGTCCAAAGTTGTTCATTGCTAGCAAGGTAGAATGGTTTGTAACAGCTGAAGAATGAAAACATCTTACTGTCTCTAAGTAGAATAATGGATATCCTCTGGTTTGTTGATACAACACATTCTATATAGCCATTATAATTAATGAACTAAATCTATATCTTTCTGTCTATCTCAATGAATCCTTAAAAAGTAAAATAGTAAATGATAAAATCATGTCATAAAAACATATCAACACTATAATGCCTCTATTGTTTAAAAGGTACTAAACAATAGTTTAAACTATTTTAGAATACAGGTACCTGTATGCTATCAGTGGTTCTCAACCAAGGGTGATTTTGCTCCAAGGGGATGATTGGCAATGTCACAACTGGAGGAGGATGCCATTGACATCTAGTGGGCAAAGGTCAGAGTGCTGCTAAAAAACCCACAACGCATAGGACCACAGTTCCCCTCCCTCCAACACACGTCAAAGAATTTTGTGGCCCAAAATGGCTCAAGTACCAAGGCTGAGAAATTTTGCTCTAGATCACCCTCCCCAAATCACATAACAGAGAATCGGAGAGAGGACTGTATACTTCAAAGAAAAATCAAGAGTATAGTTCAAGGAGAAGGAGAAGTAACTAAAACACATCAACTATAGTATATATGAAAAAAGATTGAAAGAATATGCATCAAAATATTATCAGTAAAGATTTCTGAGATAGTGTTCAAAATGTTTCGTGTATTCTTCTATTTTCTATTTTATCTATAAGAAATATAAAGTATTTGTAAAAAAAAAGATAATTATTTGAAAAATACAAATATATATATATCTTTTAATAAAAAAATATTTCCTTCCAAAATGTTATGCTTCAGAACAGATCATTTTCATAGTGCATACTTTCACATGTTAATATTCTTAGGTATCAACTATTTTGTGTTCTTTTCCCCCTTGACATTATTTCATATAGATCATTCCATAAGTCCAGATAATCTTCATATTTGATGTTTTAATGACTATATAATGTTTCATTCTATTACTATATCAAGTTTTAGTTAACCATTTCCTGACTGTTAGTGATTTTGGATTCTTTTACCTCTATGAAAAGCACAGCTATAATCATCTTTGCAAAAATTGGGTTTCCCCATATTGAAGTCTTTCCTTAGGGTTTGCTTTCCAAAGCAGATTTTCCAATTCAAAGGATATAATATAATCTATGATCTTTGGTACATATTGTCAGATTTCTTTCCAGAAAATGTATGCCATTATTTCTACAAGCAATGTATGAGTATACCTGAATCTCCGAAGTGCTATTAACTTTAGTTTTAAAAATCTATTATTTATGCTTTAATATGTATGAGGTAGTATATTGGGCTATTTTAATTTATAATTCTTTAATTATTAAGGAAGATAAACATTTTCCCAAGTGTGTTTTCACTATTTGTATTTTCCCTTATGCAAACCTTATGTTTGTATCATTTAACCATCTAGTCAGTCCTGAGTATTTCCCACATAGATAATATTAATTTCCGTTATAGTCCTAATAATAAATGTTTATAGGTTATTACAATGCTCCCCTGTTGTTTTCCTTTTTATTCTTCCAATTTGGGTCTGTGATGTTTAATTTTATGTGTCAACTTGACTGGGCCATGGAATGCCCAGATAACTGGTTAAACATAGTTTCTAGGTATGTCTGTGAGGGTGTTTCTAGAAGAGGTTGTCATTCGAATTGAACTGAGTAAAGCAGGTGGCCCTCCTAAAAGTGAGTTGACATCATCCAATCCAATGAGAAACTCAGCAGAACAAAACCACAGGGAAGGTTGAATTTACTCTCTGCCTAAAAATTAGTGCTGGGACATCAGTGTTTTCCTGTTCTTAGTGCACCTTGTTTTCAGGCCTTCAGACCCAGATTGGAAGACTTTCCACCTCTCAGGACTTTGAACTATAGCACTGGCTTTCCTGAGTATTCAGCTTGCAGACCACTCAGTTTGAATAATCATGTACACCAGCATCTTATAATAAATCCATCTCTCTCTCTCTCTCTTCTCTCTCCTTCCGTGTGTGTGTGTGTGTGTGTGTGTGTGTGTATAGGCTTTGTGTCTTTGGAGAACCTTAATATTTTGTTGCTGGTATGTATGTATGTATTTTTTTCATGTACTAGAACCGGTCAACTTTATTGTCAGTTCATTGGTAATTCCTCTTATTACTCCCATTGTTAAAATTCATTTTTTTTTTTCCAAAACGAGTAAGTGCAACATTGTTATTTCATTTGTATATATACATATATGTGATGCTATATTTAACTGAAAAATTAATTATTTTGGTTGAAGTGAGTTATCAATCTAAAGTTAGACTCTAAGGTTATTTTTCTCATATTAATAGTCTCTTTTCTCAAAACATATATTGAATACTTTTATATCCCTCTGTATATAATACATTAAAATACACATTAATTTAGAGAATCTATTTTATCTCCTTGGCCTAAGTTTTTATTAGACCATTGGATAACTACTGTCCCTTAATAAGATACTTAACATGTGATGAGGCCACATTCCCAGTATTACCTTCATTAAAAAAATGTACTTTTTCCCACATTTATTTTAGTTGTTACTTTGTCATGTTTTTTAAAGTAACCCATTGAGATTATAAATGATATTACTTAAATCTATTAATTAACTTGGACATTATTTTAATCTTCACTATTTCAACTTTCTGGTCAACAGGAGAGTATATATTTCCATTTTCCACCGTAAGTCAAATGATTACAGACATAAGAGAGTTGGACTATCATTCAAATTCTAGTTGTAGGCCACCCTGCCCTGCACCCATGCCATTTTATAGATGATCAACCCAAGATCCAGAGACAGATGGTCAAACCAAGGCCTCCAAACCTGTGTCTGGTGAGGGAATAGCTGGAAACAAAGCCCAGAGCCTGTCTTATTCCACACTTTTTCTATCACACCATTTATTCAAGCCTTCATCAGCTGCCTTTACCACTTTAAAACTCTCTTTTACAGATGGTAGGTATATTCCAGTTTATTTCTTGGAATTTTCTAGAATGTAGTAGAAAAAGAGTGGTAACTGAGGTTGAATTTTGGGCATACGGTTTCTTCAGTGGGGAGAAAATGTGCAAAGCTTATTCCATTACATCATACTTTCCTGAATTTTTTTTTTTTTTGGTAAGGAAAAGCAAATTGGCTTTTGAACCAATCGCCCATTTTCTGGGTCACTCTATCTTATGTATCAAATGATTTTATTATGAACAATTGTTTCTTGTGCACTCATAGTCTGAAGGGAAGTATGTAAGACCCACAAGGAGCTAAAGTTACAGAATCTTGCTTTTTCAGGAGATTCTCACAATCAGATTCAGGATACCAGACATAAAGTACAACAGGAAATCCAAATAACACTGGTTTAAAGAAAATATAAATTTATATCTCATGTATTGGGAAATCTGAAGGCAGGCGATCCAGGGCCATTATATTGATTCCATAGAGTCATCAGGGATCCAGGCCCCTTCCTGACATCTACTTCTTCACATCAGAGTGTGGGTCTTATCATCACATGTATCAGAAGACTGCTAGTGCTTTAGCCACCATGACTAATTTCCAGGCATAAAGAAAAGAAAGAGCAAAAGGCTGGTGCTAATTGAGTCAGGTTCTCTTTAATTTTTTTGGAAGCCTTCTGGTGATATCTGCTTCTATTGTTGTCCAAACTGTGTGAAATGACCAGCACTAGCTACAAGGGAACTAGTGGGTGGGTGTAACATTTTAATTAGGCACATTGCTACCCTCAGTAAAATAAAATACCTAATTGTAAATAAAGAGAGGAAAATGGATATTGGGCAGAAAAACTAGTATTCTCTCTTCCACTCAGTGTATTAGGTGGAAGGTACAACATAAAGTTTATTCAGGCTAAGACAATACAGTTAATTAGAGAAATAGTGTATGGTCTTGATGATTAAATTGGATTCAGACAAACGGTGGTGGGCACTGGGGGCATTTCAAGACCAGAAAGGGCCTGAGCAAAGATGAGGCAAGAGTTCTCACAGCAGTTTGAGGGAGAATAGCAGTAGAGAGGGAGGTACTCACTCTGTATTTAGAATGTCGTTCTGTGAGTGTGGGAAGCACAGAAATGCAGGCACCGGTTGGTTATCAATTCTGTTTACCCATCACTGTCTTCCTAATTAAGTCTTCATAACAATAACTAACATTTATTAAAACCAATTATGTGCCAGAGGGTTTGCTAGGTTCTTAAATATATACTGTCTCTTATACTTGTAATAACTCAGTTTTAAGGATGAGGAGACTGAAGCTGAGACAGATTGAATACTTGACCAAGGTCATGCACATTTTAGATGTAAGATATCCTAAATTGGGTCTTAGAGCAGACTCCATGTTTTTTCACAATGTCACAAGTTAAATTAATTTCTTTTTTTTTTTTTTTATCCTCACCCGAGGACATTTTTCCATTTTTTGTACAGATAGAGTGGGAGGGAGAGAGAGGAAGAGAGAGAGATAGAGAGAAACATCGACGTGAAAGGGACACATCAAGTGGCTGCCACCTGCACGACCAACCAGGGCCAGGGACAAACTGCAACCGAAGTACATGCCCTTAGCGGGAACCGAACCCGGGTCTCTCCGGACCGCAGGCCGATGCTCTAACCGCTGAGCCAAACCAGCCAGGGCTAAATTAATTTCTTAACTTTGTGATTGAGGAGTGAAGATGGGTAGGTTAAATATCTGCTATTCCTTTATAGTTTCTAAATTCTAAACTTTAGGGGGGCTTTACAAACTCTTCCATTAACTAGCAGTATGACCATGGACATGCTACTTAACTTCCCTGCATCTGAATTAGTTTCTTTATTACTCAGATACAAAACCAGACAAAAGTTACAAGAAAAAGAAAAAGAAAAAAACAAAAACAAAACAAAAAACAACACTATAGATCACTATCCTTCATGATCATAAATACAAAACTCTATGCAAAATTTTAATCCATGAGGATTTCCGGTCAAGATGGCAGCGTAGGTAAACGCGGCACCACATCCTCCCACAACCACGTAAAAATTACAACTAAACTACAGAACAACCATCATTCAAAACTGCCTGACATCAAGCTGAATGGAAGTCCTACAACTACGGAATTAAAGCAGCAGCTGCATCGAGACTGGTAGGAGGGGCAGAGGCAGATATGCTGGTCCCACACCCACGTGTGGTGGATAAAAATCAGGAGGATACCTCGGCTGGGAAGGTCCTCCCTGAAGACTAAGGGGTCCCCGTCCCACACCAGGTGCCCTGCTCAGGGTTCCAGTGCCAGGAAGAGAAGTACCCATAACTTCTGGCTGGAAAAACCAGCAGGAACTGAGGCTCAGGGAAGCTGAGGCAGCTGGAGCCCCAGGCAGCTCCTCTGAAAGCACCCACGTGTGGACTTATTTGGACTCGCTCCCTCTAAGCTTGGAGGGAAGGCAGCTCGAGGGGCACCAGAGACATACAGGGAAGAACTGAGCTGTTTGGCACTGGAGCAAGGGCTGGAGAGGGGGCTTTCTATGGGACAGACGTGCTGTCAGAGGCCTTTGTTCCTTTGGTGAGCGCTTCCCTGGGGTGGCAGACAGCCCCCATATCTGGGACTCCAGCAACCTGGCTCACACTGGTAACCCCGCCCTGGTGACTCCCTGAGGCCCCGCCCCACCCCACCCAACTTTCAGGCCCACCCAAGCTGTTGCCAGTGGCTTTACCATATGATTGGCCTTACTTGGATCCTGCTTCAGGTTTTTCCTAAATTCTTTCAAACAAGCAGCATCTGGTCTCAGCTAGCCCCTTACTGCTCATTAAGTAATACACAGAAACAAACACAGGGAAGCAGCCAAAATGAGGAGACAAAGAAACAGGTCCCAAATGAAAGAACACAACAAAACCCAGGAAAAGAACTAAGCGAAATGGAGATAAGCAACTTAACAGATGCTGAGTTCAAAATACTGCTTATAAGGATGCTCAATGAACTTAGTGAGAACCTCAGTGAACTTAGTGAGGGCCTAAAGAGCATAAAAAAGAACCAGTCAGAAATGAAGGAGGCATTAACTGAAATAAAGAATAATTTACACAGATTCAATAGTAGAGTAGGTAAAGCCAAGAAGCAAACCATTGATTTGGAATATAAGGAAACAAAAACCACCCAATTAGAACAGCAAAAAGTAAAAAGGAATCCAAAAAAATGAGGATAGTGTAAGGAGCCTCTGGGACAACTTCAAGTTTGTCAACATTCGCATCTTGGAGGTGCCAGAAGGAGAAGAGAGAGAACAAGAAATCGAAAACCTATTTGAAATAATAATGGCAGAAAACTTCCCTAACTTGGTGAAGGAAACAGAAATACACATCCAGGAAGCACAGAGAATCCCAAATAAGATGTACCCCAGGAGGCCCACACCAACACACATCATCATCAAAATGCAAAAGGTTCAAGACAAAGAATCTTAAAAGCAGCAAGAGAAAAGCAGTTAGTTACCTACAAGGGTGTTCCCATTAGACTGTCAGCTAATTTCTCAAAAGAAACTTTGCAGGCCAGAAGGGAGTGGCAAGAAAAATTCAGAGTGATGGAAAGCAAGAACCTACAACCAAGATTACTCTATCCTGAAAGCTGGACATATAAAGAGTTTCCCAGACAAGAAAAAGCTATCACTACCAAGCCATTATTATATGAAATGTTGAAGGGTCTTCTTGAAGAAAAAGATAAAAAAATATGAACAAATAAAATGGCAATGAATTCATAGCTATCAACAATTGAATCTACAAACAAAATGCAGAACAGAAACATTCTCAACATTTTGTTGGTTGCCAGATGGGAGGGGGGATGGGGGAATGGGTGAAAAAGGTGAAGGGATTAAGAAGTACAAATGGGTTGCTAGACTGACAAACCTCAAAGGGAGGGGGGGTTGGGAGTGGGAAAAAATAAACTAAAGGACTTATATGCATATATGCATAACCAATGGACACAGACAACAGTGTGGGAAAAGGCAGGAGGGAGGAGGGAGTGGGGAGAAGGCAGTCAATGGGGGGAAAATGAAGAATATCTGTAATACATTCAACAATGAAAATTAATTTAAAAAAAATTAATCCATGAAATCCAACAATATATAAAATGAATAATAAAACAGATAAAGTTGTGTTTATGACAGGAATACTAATTTGGTTTAACATTTGAAACTCAATCAATAAAATAAAAATAAAAAATATATGAATATTTTGCTGCAGCAAAAGTATTAAGTAAAAACCCAACATTCCCTTCTGATAAAAACCTCTCAGCAGACTACAAATAGATGGGCATTTCCTTTATCTGACAGAGTGTCTACGAAAAACCTATAGCTAATTTCATACTTAATGTGAAAGACTGAACACTTTCTTTCTGATAAATCTGATAAAATCTATAAAAATGTTAGTAGAACTAATAAATGACTTTAGCAAAGTTGAAGAATACAAGATCAAGATACAAATTATAGAAAAATAAACAATCAGAAATTGAAATTAATAAAACAATACAATAATATAAAAAATATAAAATACTTTATGATAAATCAGTCAAAAGATGTGTAAAATCTATACACTGAAAACTATAAAACACTGAAAATTAAAGAAACCCTAAATAAATTGAGAGGAATACGGTACACATGGGTCAGAAGATTCAATATTATTGTGATATCAATCCTCAAATTTACAGATAGAGCCAATACAATCCCAATCAAAACTGCAGAAATTGAGCTGAATCTGAAATTTATGTTAAAATACAAAAGACCTAAAATAGCCTAAACAACCTTGGGAAATAACAGAAAAATTCAGCACTGACACTAACTGATTCCAAGTGTGGTGATCAGACTTTACGGTACTGATGTTAAGATAGACAAACCGAATAATAGAACAGAGTAGAATATCCAGAAATAGACCCACACATGGATGGAAAACTGATTTTTTATAAATATTCAAAGGCAGGTCAGTGGAGAAAGTAGTCTTTTCTACAAATAGTGCTGGAACAACTGGATAACCATATGCAAAAACGGAAAAACAAGAATACGTAAAAACAAAATAAACAAAAATTTGGGTCATATACAAAATTAACTCAAAATGGATCATAGACCTAAATGTAAAACAAACCCAAAACAAAACAAAACAAAAACCTATAAAACTTAGAGTAAAACATAGGAGAAAAATGAGTTAGGCAAGAATTTCTTAAATATGACACTAAAATGCATGATCATAAAAGAGAAAAAACAATACACTAGACTTCATCAAAATTTAAAACTTTTGCTCTTCCTAAGACACTATTAGGAGAGCCCTGGCCAGTTTGGCTCAGCGGTTGAGCGTTGGCCTGCAGACCAGAGAGTCCCGGGTTCGGTTCCCGCTAGGGGCACGTACCACAAAAAAAAAAAAAATGCAAAAGACACTATTAGGAGATAGAAAAACCAAGCCAGATTGGGAAAAAAATCTTTGTAAAGCATATATTTGATAAGGAATTTGTATCCAGAATATATAAAGCATTCAGTAATAAGAAACAGCCCAATAATAAATGGACAAAAGATTTGAACAGATGCTTCACCAAAGAAAATATATCCACTGTGGATAAGAATATGAAAAAGATGTCAGTATAGGTCATTAGGGAATGCAAAATAAAACCACAATGAGATACCTCCATTCACTATTTGAACTGCTACAATGAAAAAGTATGGATAGTCAAGTGTTGACAAGTACATACATAAAGAAACTGAACTCTATATCTGCTAGTGGTAATATAAAAGGAAACGACCATTTTGGAAAACATTTTTGTAATTTTTAAAAAAGTTACTCTGACCTATGACTTATTCGTTCCATTTCCAGATATTTAGCCCAGAGAAAAGGAAGCACATGTCAGTACATAGACGTGGACAGGACTGTTCCTAGCAGCTTTATTTCCAATGAGGAAACCCTGGAAACAATGTACATGTCAACCAACAGGTGACTAGATAAACAAATTGTGTCCATTCATAAATGGAGTACTACTCAGACTGACAAGGGATGAACAACTGTTACACTAAAAAACATGAATGTGTCAAAATAATTATGCTGAGTAAAAGAAGTTAGACAAAACCAAATACATATTGCATGATTTCATTGATATTCCACTCAAGAAAATGCAAACTAATCTATAGTTCCCTTTATTTATAATTCTAGAAAATACAAGCTAAAACAGACCAGTTTGGTCTCGGGAGGAGTGGAGTGGGCATGGTCGTGTGCGGCAGGGTCCCGGGGAGGAGCAGGAGGGGGCAGGGGCCAGGAGAGGCAGGGAGAGGGGGAGGGGGTACGAGAAAGGGCAAGGGGGCGGGGCCAGGGAGCCGACGGATGGTGCCGAAGGGCAGGGCAGGAGGGGGAAGGAGGAGCGACGCGGGAGGGGTAGGAGCGCGGGGTGCGCGGGCGGAGGGCGGAGGCGGGGACGCAGTGGATTGGAGAGGGAGGAGGCGGGGCGAGGGGCGTGCCCGGGGGCGGGGCCGGGGACCGCGGACGCCCGCATCATGGCGCTCCTCCTCCGCACACTCTGGAGCTTGCCCTTCCGAGCGGCGCCTCGGCGGGCTGTGCGAGGCCGGCCGGTGAGCGGTGTCCTCGGCGCTGGGGCTGGACGCAGGGACGCAGGTAGGACGCAGGCCTCGCGGGCCCCGCCGCCGCCTTCCGTCTTTCGGTCTTTCATTTTCACGTGCCGCGGCGTAGGTGCCTGAGCGCTGCTCTGGACCCGCTGGGATACCGCATTGTAACCTAGGAGGGGCAGACGGGGGGTCGCTGAGAATTGGAGGACCGGTATAGATCCTCGCCCAGAACGTGCACCCATTTTTTTTCCCCATCAAATGTCGGGCTCCGGAGCCCTGACGCTTATCCTGAGACTCCAGGTGGTGGAGGCCCCAACGCGACGCCGCGCTCCCCTGCGACGGCGCCTCGTCTTCTCGCTGTCCCCCTTCAGGGCTGGTTGTCGCGCCTGCAAGCAGGCGGTTCAGACCGAGTTCCTGAGGATTGGCTACCTGCCCTGCTCTGTTTCTCTGTATGTTTCAGGACCCAGGGAAACGGGGGACCCGGTAAACTGATAAGCATGGTCTTTCAGTGGCTGAGACAGAGCAGGAGAATGTGTTTTCTGCAAAATGCCCCTGACGCCTTGTTATATTCGGGCACCTGTATGTTTCACTCTTTAGCTCGGAGTCCCCTGTATTTTGGATGTGTTTCAGGGTAATTTAGTGGCCCCCGAGGTTTGGCTTCCATGTCATCTTTGAATCCAGTTCTGTTCTGTGTCCATTAAAGACAGTTAGAGATACCCAACACCGCTGAAAATGTACCCGGTCAGTTGGAACTATTGATCCTGGAAGTTTTCAAAATGCAGTGTTAAATAGAAGCGCCAGCATTATGGAGTGGTGGCTAGTCTAACATGACCTCTGGTCATGGCCTTAAGAACCCCTTGGTGTCTATAATTAGCTAATCTGATATACATTACCTGCCTACTGTGGGCCAAGCATTGGTTTGCTGAGATCCACCAGTGATGTAAATATCACAATTGTAGGGCGAGCTCTCCTCATTCCCCTTTATAAGCCAGTGGTTTCGGCAGAAATGTGTCCTTTATGAATATACTTGGTGCTGTTGGAAACAGCCTAATGAATTGCCCTTGGATCTGCAACATTAAAATTTGGGCAGACACCAATACATAACAAGGGCTGTGTAAATGATCAGACACCCACTCCTGGGCATTTATCCTAAGGAAGTTATGCAAAAGAATGAAGCTAAATGTACAAAGATGTTTTTAAGAGCACTACTTTTAAGAACCAGAAACTGGCTATAACCCAATGCCCATCTGTTAAGGAATGCTTACATAAACCATGAAAAGTTCAATTCAACAAACTATTAGGCATCCATTAAACATGATTAACAGGTAATAAAGAGCTTGGGTGTGGACAGTATCACTTACTGGCTGTCTTTGGGCACATCTTGAACTTGGTAAGCTTAAACTTGTTTCTTTCTTCTATAACATGGATAATGACAATAGTAGGGTTGTTGTACAGAATAAATGGGAAAATAATTTTAAATGCTTTTTTACAATGATTGGCACTTAGTAAGCACACAATAAATGTTAATTATTTTTATATAAATAAATGGAAAAGACAAAAGTGGAGTCCACATTTAACAATTTGGCTATTAAGGCAGTCTGTCTTCCCTTGACACAGTCTTCCAGGCTGACAGATTGACAACAAAATATTGTATAATCAGTGCTTGAAGCTTCAACTAGTCTGAACATTGATACCCACCCATAGAACCTTTCACACACATTAATAATAGTGTAAAGGGTACATATAGATAAGGATTAGAAGAGCCATGAAAAATGTAGTTTCTTATTGTATTTAGATGGAGTAATTTTGTTTAACAATTTAAATATAAAATTTAAACTAAAAACAGGGCAGAGGGAGAAGGTGGGTGTCTGAAACCAGGTGGGCACTCTAACAGGTGTAGTAAAATATAGAGCTGGGGGAGAGGGAGCGAGGAGCTCATATAGGATTTATGCCTTAGGTTCAATGCTGAAGCTAGGAGTTCCACTGAGTTTAGCCCTTCATGAATTCCCATTTTCTAGTGTCAGCTATTTTATTGTACTGAATGTTGAAAGACACTTAGGGCAATTCTTCCAGGAGACAATGGGTTTTTTTTCTCTAATACAATTCTACTTCCTCCCCAAAAGGAGATAGGAAGATAGTGGCAACTTTGTAGGCTATAAATCCGAACCTTAACACCAAAATATGATCCTCCTTTAAGCTATCTATATAAATAATGCAAGATCTTTGCCAAAGCCAAAAATACATGTGGAGTGGCATGGCATGGCAGAGATTTGAAGGGTAAGGAGAACTTTCATCATGGTGCTCTATTGCTTCTTTCCTTGATAGATGTCAGTGATAGCTAGGGTTCAGATTTCACAAATATCCCTTTAGACCAGACTTTAGGTTCTAGGAGGAGAAATCAAGGACAGTTCATTCTAACTAGCAAATCTTGTTTTTACTCTTACCTTCCAATTTTTCACCCTTTAGGGTGGCCTTTGTGTGACTAGTCTCATCTTAGATCACTCTGATGCATTGACACTGGTCATCTCTTAGCATCTTGCCCTTGGTTGAAGGCTTACAAAATGTAGTTATACCCATATATCTACCAGTCTTTTAAATTGCCTGAAGTGGAATGCCTTCCACTTACCTTATACTTAAAGAAATAATTCACATCTATTAAAACTAGTCTGATCCTACTTGCTCTTAAAATAGCAACAAAAATAATTCTACCTAAAAACCCAGCCTAAAATTATATTATTTTTATTTATTTAGTTAGTTTTTAATCCTCACCCGAGAACATTTTTCCATTTTTTGTTCAGACAGAGCGGGAGGGAGAGAGAGAGAGAGATCGACGTGAAAGGGACACATCAAGTGGCTGCCACCCACACGACCCACCCAGGGCTGGGGACAAACTGCAACCGAGGTACATGCCCTTAGCGGGAACCTAACCTGGGTCTCTCTGGACCGCAGGCTGACGCTCTAACCACTGAGCAAAACTGGCCAGTGCCTAAAATTATTTTAAAATGTTTCCACCATTCTGTTAAACTTGCATCGTTTTATAAAACTCCCATATTATCTTGAATAGTTATCTAAAGCTTATGTAGTCAGTAAATTTTTCTTAATTCAATTGTTTTTCATATTTGGTATACTTGAGGTCAAGATTAGCTCACAATTCTTTCCTTTCTTCCTAAATCATCAATTTATTCTCTCCACTGGATCAGTCCCATCAACATACTAGAATACTGTGATTTTCTCATGTTAAAAAATGCTCTTAACCTCACTTTCCTTTCCAGCTACCTCCGGATGGTAGACACCATCTCCTTTCCTGCTTCCTTTTCTCTTATTAAATCTGTTGCAGTCAGATTCACCTCTACTCCGCTACCTAAAAACTGCTCTTTTTTCAGGTCACCAGTGATCCCCACATTGCTAAACTTAGTGGTCAAGTATCAGTCATCTCTTTCTTGGTCTTTCAACACAGTAGATTATGCAAATTTTTCTTAAAATACTTAGCGCCCAGGACACCATATTCTTTGGGTTTCCTTACCATCTATGTCCACCCCTCTCCATATCCTCGCCTGTATGTTTAGAGTGCCGTAGAATCAAGCTCTTGGAACTCTCTGTTCTGTCTATACTCACTGATTTGGGGATCTTCCAGTCTCATTGCTTTAAATACATCTTAATGCTGAGGAGTCCCAAATTTACTTCTCTATCTTGATCCTCTCCTTGAACTCTAAATCCATACATCCAACTGCCTGTTTGACCTCTCCATTTGAATATCTGATCGACATTGTTGAACTTTCATCTAACACCAAGCTTCCAAACTGACTGCTCCTGTCATCTTCCTCATCATCCAGTGCATGACCAAATCCTTGGAATAGTGACCCTTGATCCCTGTCCTTCTGTCATACTCCACATCTGATCCATCAGCACATCCTCCTGACCTGCCACCAGAATGCTTCTCATGTCTGACCATTTCTGAGCACCTCTACAGCTCCCACCCTCATCCCAGTCTCTTCCATCTCTCAGCCAGATCATTCGTTACCCTCACACTGATTTCCTGGCTTCAGCCTTTGCCTTGTTTCAGTTTTATTGTTGTTGTTTTTTCTTTTTTTAACATATGTGAGCCACTAATCCTTTTCAAATGTTAGATCATGACATACCTCTGCTAACATTCCAGTGACTTCCAAACATACTCAGAATAAAAGCCAATGTCTTTTTTTTCATTGTTGACAGTATTACATGACCCCTATTTTTCCCTCCTTTGCTCCCCAACACCCAACCCCTATGCAACCTATGCCTTCCCCACACTAAAGTCTGTGTCCATGGGCTATGCCTATATGCATATATGTTTTTTGATTTATTTCTTCCCGTCTCCTCCATCCCTCTCCCTTCTGAGAGCTGTCATTCTATTTCATATATCCATGTCTCTGGACCTATTTTTTTTTTTAAATATATTTTTATTGATTTTTAGAGAGAGAGGAAAGGAGAGGGAGAGAGAGATAGAAACATTGATGAGAGAGACAGACACATCAGTTGGTTGCCTCCTGCACACAGCAAATGGGGATTGAGCCTACAACCTGGGTATGTGCCCCAACTGGGAATCGAATTGTTGACTTCTTGGTCCATGGGTGGATGCTCAACCTCTGAGCCACACCAGCTGGGCTCTGGACCTGTTTTTATTCATCAGTTATTTTGTTCATTAGATTCCACATATAAGTGAGATCATATGATATTTGTCTTTCTGTAACTGGCTTGTTTCACTTAGTTTAATAATCTCCAGGTCTGTCCATGCTATTGGAAATGTTAAGAGCTCCTTTTTTTATATCACCACATAGTATTCCATTTTGTAAATGTACCACAGATTTTTTTTATCCACTCATCTGCTGATGAGAACTTGGGCTGTTTCCAGATCTTAGCTATTATAAATAATGCTGCCATAAACTTCAGGTACATATATTCTTTCTGATTGATGTTTCAGAATTCTTAGGATTTATTCCCAGAAGTGGGATCTGTGGTTCAGAAGGCAATTCCATTTTTAATTTTTTGAGGAAACTCCATACTGTTTTCCACAGTGGCTACACCAGTCTGCATTCCTAACATAGGTGCACAACAAACAAACACTTATTGTTTGTTGATTTATTGATGATAGCCATTCTGACAGGTGTGGGGTGATATCAAATTGTAGTTTTAATTTGCATCTCTATGATGATTAGTGATATTGAGCATTTTTTCATATGTCTCTTTGCCATCTGTATGTCCACTTTGGGGGAGTGTCCAGGCCGCTTGCCCTTTTAATTGGATTATTTCTGGTGTTGAGTTGTATGAGTTCTTTGTATATTTTGGAAAATAACCTCCTATCAAATGTATCATTGGTGCCCTAGCTGATTTGGCTCCACAGATGGAGTGTCAGATGCCCGCGGACCAAAGAGTTGCAGGTTCAGTTCTTGTCAAGGGCGTGTACCTCGGTTGCGGTTTGTCCCCAGCCCTGGTCAGGTCATGTGGGAGGCAGCCAGTTGATGTGTTTCTCTCACATTGATGTTTCTCTCTCTCTCTCTCTTTCTCTCTCCCCTTCCTCCCACTCTATCTGAAGATAAATGGAAAAATATCCTCTGGTGTGGATTTAAAAAAAAAAAAGCTAAAAAGATGTTTCCAAAAAAAAAAATGTATCATTGGCGAATATATTCTCCCTTTTCATTTTGTTGGTGGTTTCTTTTGCTGTGCAGAAGCTTTCTGGTTTGATGTAGTCCTATTTGTTTATTTCCTTTGTTTCTTTTTCCCTAGGAGATGTATTGGTGAAAATACTACTATGAGAGAGGTCTGAGAATTTACTGCCTATGTTTTCTTCTAGGATATTTATGGTTCATGACTTACATTTAAGTCTTTTATCCATTTTGAGTTTATTTTTGTGTATGGTGTAAGTTGGTGGTCTAGTTTTATTTTTATTTTTGTATGTACTTGTCCAGTTTTACCAGCACCATTTACTGAAGATACTATCTTTACTCCATTGTAAGCCCTTGCCTCCTTTGTCAAGTATTAATTGACCATATCAGCATGGGTCGATTTATTGGGTCTCTCTTCTGTTCTATTGGTTTATATGCCTGTTCTGCCACT
Organism: Molossus molossus; assembly: GCF_014108415.1. NCBI lineage: Eukaryota > Metazoa > Chordata > Mammalia > Chiroptera > Molossidae > Molossus > Molossus molossus. Next base: position 105,336,824 of record NW_023425344.1, on the reverse strand, counting down.
ACCAGGTTGTTTCAGTTACAGTGACTTTGTAGTATAGCTAGATATCTGGTATTGTGATCCCTCAAGCATTGTTCTTTTTTTCTCAAGATTGCTGAGGCTATTCGGGGTCTTTTTGGTTTCATAGAAATTTTTAGAATATTTGTTCTAGATCTTCGAAATATGACGTTGGTATTTGAATGGGGTTGTATTGAGTCTGTAGATTGCTTTGGGTAATATGGACATTTTAATAATGTTAATTCTTCATATCCATGAACATGGTATATGCTTCCACTGGTTGTTTCTTCCTCTATTTACTTTCTAATGCCCTATAGTTTTCCGAGTACAGGTCTTTTACGTCATTGGTTAAGTTCATTCCCAGGTATCTTTTGTTATTGTGGTGGTGGTAAATGGGATTTTTTTTTTAGCTTCTCTTTCTGAGGGTTCATTATTGGTATATAAAAATGCCATTTATTTGCGAGTGTTAATTTTGTATCCTGCTACTTTACCGAATTTATTTATTAAATCTATTAGTTTTTTGGTGGAGTCTTTAGAGTTTTCTATGTACAATATCATGTCATCTGCGAACAATGACACTTTCACTTACTCCGTTTAAATTTGGATCCTTTTTATTTTTTCTTTTTGTCTGATGACTGTGGTTAGTACTTCCAGTACTAAGTTGAGTAAGAGTGGTGAAAGTAGACAGCCCTGTCTTGTACCTGTTCCTAAGGGAAGCACTTTTAGTTTCTGCCCATTGAGTATGATCTTGGTTATAGGTTTGTCATATATGGTCTTTATTATGTTGAAGTATGATCCCTCCATTCTCACTTTGCTGAGAGTCTTTATTATAAATGGGTGCTGGATTTTGTTGAATGCTTTTTCTATGTCTATTAATATGATCATATGATTTTTATCTTTCTTTTTTTTTTATCCTCACCCGAGGACATTTTTGCAATTTTTGTACAGATAGAGTGGGAGGGAGAGAGAGAGAGAGAAACATCGACGTGAAAGGGACGCATCGAGCAGCTGCCACCCACACGACCAACCAGGGCCGGGGACAAACTGCAACCAAAGTACGTGCCCTTAGCAGAAACCGAACCCGGGTCTCTCCAGACCGCAGGCCAACGCTCTATCCGCTGAGCCAAACCGGCCAGGGCTATCTTTCATTTTTTTATGTAATGTATCACATTTACTGATTTGCAAATATTGTACCAGCCTTGTATCCCCAAGATAAATCACATTTGGTCATGGTATATGATGGTTTTTGTATTGCTGGATCCGATTTGCAAGTGTTTTGTTCAGGACTTTAGCATCTATGTTTATCAGGAATAATTGGCCTATAATTTTCTTTTTTGTAGGGTCTTTATCTGATTTTGTAATTAGGATAATGCTGGCCTCATAAAGAGCTTGGAAGACTTTCCTCCTTTTGATTTCCTTGGAGTAGTTTGAGGAGGATAGGTGTTAGTTCTTCTTTGAATATTTGGTAGAACTTGCCTGTGAAGCCATCTGGTCCAGGACTTTTGTTTGCTGGGAGTTTTTTTTGTTTTTGTTTTTGTTTTTTAATTACTGCTTCACTTTCATTAGATGATACAGCCTATTGAGATTTTTCTGATTCTTCCTGATTGAATTTTAGAAGATTGAATGTTTCTAGGAATTTTACATTACACCCTGGTTGTCCAGTTTGTTGGCTTATTAGTTGTTCATAGTATTTTCTTACAATCCTTTGTATTTCTGTGATGTCAATTGTTACTTTGCCTCTTTTATTTTGGATTTTACTTATTCGGGTCCTCTCTGTTTCTTGATAAGTCTAGCTAAAGGTACATCAATCTTGTTTATCTTTTCAGAGAACTTGCTATTAGGGTCATTGATCTTTTGTATTGTGTCTTTAGTCCCTACATTTGTTTCTGCTCTAATCTTTATTATTTTTTTGCTTCTACTTACTTGAGGCTTTTCTTGTTGTTCTCTTTCTAATTCTTTTAGTTGTAGGGTTAGAGTGTTTATTCAGGTTTTTTCTTGTTTCTTGAAGTAGGCCTGTAATGTTATAAACTTCCCTCTCAAGACTGCTTTTACTGTGACTCGTAGATTTTGGGTTGTTGTGTGTTCATTTTTTTGTTTTGTTTCCAGGAAGTTTTTTATTTGTTCTTTGATCTCACTGGTAACCCATTCATTGTTTAATAATATGCTATTTAGCCTCCATGTCTTTGAATATTTTTGAGGTTTTTTTTCTTTTTTTTTTTTTATAGTAATTGATTTTTAGTTTCATGCCACTGTGATCTGAGAAGATGCTTGATATGATTTCAGTCTTCTTGAATTTAAGACATTTTGTGTCATAACATGTGGTCCATCTTTGAGAATATTCCATGTGCACTTGAGAAGAATGTATACTCTGCAGCTTACTCAAGTATATTTTGGAACAAAAAGTTTTTTAAATATCAACTAAATCCATCAGATCTAGTGTGTCACTTAAGGTCTCCATTTCCTTATTGATTTTTTCCCTCAAAGATCTATCCAGTGATGTCAGTAGGGTATTAAAGTCTCCTACTATAACTGTATTGCTGTCTATCTCTCCCTTCATGTCCACCAAGAGTTTTTTATATATTTAGGTGCTCCTACATTGGGTGCATATATGTTTACAAGGGTTATATATTTTTGTTGCATTGATCCTTCTAGTATTATGTAGTGACCTTCTTCGTCTATTATTGCCTTTATTTTTAAGTCTATTTTGTCAGATATAGTATTGCTACCCCCAGCTTTTTTGTTGTTGTTGTTTTCCATCCCTTTGCTTTCAGACTATGTGAATTTTTTGTTTTGAGGTGGGTTTCTTGTAGACAGCATATATGTGGGCCATGTTTTCTTATCCATTCAGCTACCATATGTCTTTTGAATGGAACATTTAATCCATTTACACGTAAGGTTATCACTGATATTTATTGCTATTTTTTCTTTATACTTATGTTCCTTTCTCTCTCAATTTCTTCTTCTTCTTACAGCAGTCCTTTTTACATTTCTGGCAATGCTGGTTTGGTGGTAATGTACTCTTTTAGCCTTTTTTTGGTCTAGGAAACTGTATTTCACCTTCAATTTTAAATGATAGCCTTACTGGATAGAGTAGTCTTAGATTCAGTTGTTTTCATTTTATTACTTTGAATACTTCATGCCAGTCTCTTCTGGCCTGAAGGATTTCTGTTGAGAAATCAGCTGCCAAACCAAAGGAACTCCCTTGTTGGTAACTTTCTGTCTCTCTCTCTTACTGCCTTTAAGATTCTTTCTTTGTCTTTAACATTTGTCATTTTAATTATGATGTGTTTTGGTGTGGGTCTCTTTGGATTCATCTTTCTTGGGACTCTCTGAGCTTCCTGAACTTGTGTGACTTTTACCTTCACCAGGTTAGGGAAGTTATCTGTCATTATTTCTTCAAACAGGTTCTTTATTCCTTGTTAACTTTCTTCTCTCTCTGTTCCTCCTATGAGGTGGGTGTTGTTATATTTCATATTGTCCCAGCATTCCCTTAAACTATCCTCCAACTTTTTAAATCTTTTTGTTTTTTGCTACTCTAATTGGGTGTTTTTTTTCTACCTTTTCTTCCATATCATTGATTTTATCCTCTGCTTTGTTCATTCTACTTTTTATTACTTCCAGTATATTCTTTTTTTTTTTTTTAATCCTCACTTGAGGACACTTTTGCATTCATCTTCAGATAGAGCGAGAGGGAGAGAGGAAGGAAGAGAGAGAGAAACATTGATGTCAAAGAGACACATTGAGTGGTTGCCACCCACACAACCCCAACTGGATCCGGGGACAAACTGCAAGCGAAGTACGTACCCCTAGCGGGAACCGAACCTGGGTCTCTCTGGACCATGGGCCAAAGCTCTAACCACTGAGCAACTTGCCAGGGCCCTTCCAGTGTATTCTTGATGTCAGATATGGTATTTTTCATTTCTAAGTGGTTCTTGTGTATGGTTTTTATTTCCTTTTTTATCTTGTTGTAGTTCCCACTAAATTTCTTGTAATTTTTGCTAAGTTCCTATAGTCATTACTTTGAACTCTATATCTGAACAATTGCTTGCCTCCATTTTTTTTTAGCTCTTTTTCTAGAGATTCCTCCTTTTCTTTCATTTGGGGTTTGTTACTTTGTCTCATCATTTTAGCTGTCTTTTTTTCCCTGTGTATTAGATGGTACTGCTGTGCCTCCTAGTCTTTGTAGGGTGGCCATATGTAGTAAGTGTTGTGGGACCCAGAGGTGCAGTCTCTTTGATCTCCTAACCTGGATGCTCTAAGAATATTTCCTGTATGAGTTATTTGGGCTCTCCTGTTGTAGTTGGGTCATGATTGTTGTCTTGTTTGTAAATGGGCTCTCCCCTCAGTCTGACTGGCTGTGAGGCTCATGTTGTGTGAGCTGTTGTGAAGGTTCTGACAGGTTGAAACACAACACAACAAAACAAAAACATACAAAACACCCCAACTACAACAACAGCCACAGAACAAAAGGGAATTAGGAAAGAGAAAAGAGAGCAAGAATAATAAAAGGAAAAATAAGAAGAAAATGCAAGAAGGAAAGAAAGCTGTGGGGGAGAGAATATGAAAGGAAAGAAGGAAGAGAAAAAATAGGAATAAAGAATATGAAAAGGGATTGAATGAAAATGGTGGCAGAGTGAATGGAAGCTACACACACCATCTCCCAGGACCAAACTGGAATTAAAACTAAAATAAAGACAAGTCGTCTGGAAAACCAACTGAAGAGCAGCTAGAGAGAGCCATTATAACCAGGGATGTAAAGAAGACCCCAAATCAAGACTGGTAAGAGCTACAGAAGCATGAGAGGGCTGGCTGGGTGCCCATAGCAGTAGCTGAGGGCTGTCTTAGCTGTGAGCAGTTCCCTCTGAGAAGTTGGGGGTTAAAATCCAAGCCTGTTTTCCAGCACAGAGTGGTGGAACAAGGAAAGACACCCAAGTAACACCTGGCTGAGAAAATCACAAGAGCAGAGGTTTTGTCTGGCCAGGAGAGGATCAGGGAACACCATCACTTCCCTGAAGGGCCAGTGCACTATATTACAGCTACAGCCACTCATCTTGGGCTCCTGTGGAGGGAGAGCAGACTGGTTTATAACTGTGTGAGGAGAGTTGGGGGTTTGTGGCACTGGGGAGAGATCTGGGAAGGAGGCCGTCAGGAGTTCTGTGCTGAGTCACTCCTCCACAAGACAGTCGCCATCTTCTTCAAGCCCTTTGAGCTTTGGATCTTGCTCTCAGTATTGGGGGTCATGGATCTGGGGACTGAGCTCTGAAGGCTGAGGCCTGAGTTCCTATGCTGAGCAATTCCCCCATCCTTCAGTAGCCATTTCTGTCAGGTAGCCCCATTAGAGCGGTTTTGGCTTGGGGGAGAAGCAACTGCCCCTCCCTCAGAATTAAACATCACCTCAGCCAGAGAAGTGCATCCCGAGGCTCATTAACAGTCAGAGACTACCAACAGCCAGTAGGTAGAGGCAAGATTCTAAAGGCTTTGGGCCTTGTGTCTGACTTTCAGTGTTGGGTGTCGTGGCTTTGGGGTCTGAGCTGTGAAGGCTGAGGCCTAGGTATCTGCGCTGAGCCATTAACCCACAGTGCAGAAACATTTTCTTCTTAGAGCAGCTTGAGCCCAGGGGAAAGCAATTACCCCGCCCACTGGAAATCCTCTTACCCTGCCCACCTGTGAGATTTTTCATTCAGCTGAGGACTACAATCTCGGGCGGGCGTATTAAGTAACTGAGACTGATATTCAGCTTGCAGGCAAAAGCTCTGAGATAATTGAATCTTTGCTTGGTGTGTGACTCCACCCAGGAAAGTAAGACTAGACACTGGTGTTTAGCATGGTCCCTTCCATACTTATCCAAATCCGGCAGAGGGAGCCACAATCAGCGGGACACCGACACTCAAAATTTGGCAGGTTCCAAACCCTGCTGAGACAGCCAAAATGGTGGAACAAAGAAATCCCAAATGAAAAAGCAAGAGAATTCTACAGAAGAAGGGATAAATCAAATGTGGTTATGCAAGTTATCAGATGTAGAGTTCAGAGTAATGATTATGAGGAGGCTCAAAAGCATGAGTAAAGATATAGAAACAACAAAAATCAAACAACAAAAATCAACCAATTGCAAATGAAAAACCACCAAGTGGAAATGAAGAGTAACATAGCAGAAATAAAGAACACATTGGAAGGAATAACCAGCAGAATAGAGGAAGCTGGGATTGGATCAGCAAATTAGAATACAGGGTAGGAAAAAAGCACCCAATCAGAGAACCAAAAAGAAAAGAAAAAAAAACAATTAAAAAAAGGAGGACAGTTTAAGAGAGCTGTGGGACAACATGAAACATAACATCTGCATCATAGGAATGCCAGAAGAAGAAGAAAATGAGCAAGGGTTAGAGAATATATTTGAAGAAATAGTGGCAGAAACTTTCCTAACTTGGTGAAGGAAAAAGGCATACAAGTTCAGGAAGCACAGAGATCTCCAAGTAAGAAGAACCCGAAGAGGCCCATACCAAGACACATAATAATTAAAATGCCAAAGATTAAAGATAAAGAGAAAATCTTAGAGGCAGCAAGAGAAAAGCCATAGGTTTCCCACAAAGGAGCTCCCATAAGGCTGTCAGCTGATTTCTCAACAAAAACACTGCAGGCCAGAAGGGAATGGCATGAAGTGTTCAAGGTAATGAAAAACAATGATCTGAGTCCAAAACTACTCTATCCAGCAAGGCTAAAATTCAAAATAGAGGTGAAATATAGAGCTTCCCAGATTAAAAAAAAAAAAAAAGACTAAGGGAACATATTAGCACCAAACCATCACTACAAGAAATGGTAAGAGGACTGCTGTAATAAGCAGAAAAAAATAGAGAAAGAAACATAGACATAATAAGTAAAAATGGTAATAAATAAGTACATATCAGGAATAATCTTAAATGTAAATGGACTAAATGCTCCAATCAAATGACACAGAGTAAGTAGCTAAACAGATAAGAAAGCATGATATACACACACACACATATGTGTGTATGTATTTTTTTTTTTTTTTTTACAAGAGACCCACCTCACAACAAAAGACTCACACAGGTTGAAAGTGAAGGGATGGAAAAAAATTTTTTCCAAGCAAATAGAAATGAAAAAAAGCTGGGAGGTAGCAATTCTCATCTCTGATAAAATAGACTTCAGAATTAAGGCCATAACTAGAGACAAACAAGGTCACTACATAATATTGAAAAGATCTATCTAACAAGAGGATATAACCCTGGTTAACATATATGGACCCAATATAGGAGCACCAAAATACATTTTAAAACTTCTGGAGGACTTCAAAGGAAAAACAGCAATACAATCAGCAGAGGACTTCAACACCCTGCTGACTTCATTGGATAAATCCTCTAGACAAAAAATTAACAGGGGAACAGAGACTCTAAATGATGCACTAGATCAAATGGGATTAATAGATATTTACAGAAAATTACACCCCAAAACTGCAGAATTCACATTCTTCTCAAGTGCACAAGGACATTTTCAAAGATAGACCTTATGTTAGGACAAAATTTCTACAAGTCTTTACAAGTTCAAGAAGATTGAAATCATATTAAGCATCTTCTCAGATCACAGTGGCATGAAACTAGAAATCAATTATAATAAAAACACTCAAAAACATTAAGACATGGAGGATAAATAACATGTTATTAAACAATGAATGGGGGTTACTAAGGAGATCAAGGAAGAAATAGAAACTTTCTGGAATTCAATGAAAATGAACACACAACAACAAAGTCTATGGAATGCAGTGAATGCAGCAGTCCTGAGAGGGAAGTTCATAGCACTACAGGCCTGCCTCAAGAAACAAGACAAATTTCTAATAGATTATCTAACTCTACAACTTAAAGAACTAGAAAGTAAACAAAAAGAAAAACCCAGAGCAAGTGGAAGGAAAGAAATAGTATATAGGTCAGCACAGAAATAAATGACAGAGATATTGGAAAAAAAAAAAAATTCAAAAGATAAATGAAAGGAAGAGGTGGTTCTTTGAAAAGATAAACAAGATTGATCAACTTTTAGCCAAACTCACCAAGAAACAAAAAGAGAGGACCAAATAATCAAAATCAGAAACGAAAGAGGACAAGTAACAACTTACACAACAGGAATACAAAGAATTGTTTAAAAATACCATGAAAAATTGAATGCCAACAAATCGGATAAGCTAGATGAAATGGACAAGTTTCTAGAATCACACATCCCCCAAACCTGAACTGGGAAGAGACAGAAAACTTCAACAGACCAATAACGACTAAGGAAATTTAGCTGTAATCAGTAAACTCCCAGCAAACAAAAGACTGGGTCTGGAAGGCTTCACAGGGGGTTTTACTGAACATTCAAAGAAGAACTAGCACCCATTCTTCTCAAACTCTTCCAAAAAATTCAAGAAGAAAGAAGACTTCCAAGCTCTTTTATTGAGGCTAGCATAATCCTATTTCCAAAACCAGATAAAGACACTACAAAGAAAAAAAAACTACTACAGACCAATATCTCTGATGAACATAGATGCCAGTTTCCTTAACAAAATGTTAGCAAATCGGATCCAGCAATATATTAAAAAAATATTATTCACCGTGACCAAGTGGGATTCATCCCAAGAATGCAAGACTGGTACAATATTCACAAATCAATACATGTGTTACACTACATAAACAAAATAAAAGATAAAAACCATATGATCCTATCAATAAATGCTGAAAAAAGCATTTGACAAAATCCATCACCCATTTCTTACTAAAATTGCTCAGCAAAGTGGGAATAGAGGAATCATATTTCAACACAATAAAGACCATATATGAAAAATCTGTAGTCAACATCATATTTAATGGGCAAAAAGGAAAAGCATTTCCCTTAAGAACAGGAGCAAGACAAGGATGCCCACTTTTGCCACTCTTATTTAACATAATACTGGAAGTCTTAGCCACAGCAATTAGACAAGAAGAAAAAATAAAAGGGATCCAAATTGGAAAAAAGGAAGTAGAACTGTCATTATTCACAGATGACATGATGTTGTACATAGAAAACCTTGAAGACTTTATTAAAAACCTAATAGATTTAATAAACAAATTTGCAAGAGTAGCAGGATACAAAATTAACATCCAGAAATTGATGGCATTCTTATACACCAATAATGAACACTCAGAAAGGGAAACTAAAAAAACAATCCCATTTACCATTGCAAGATAAAAAATAAAAAAAAATACAATACCTAGGAACAAACTTAACCAAGGAGGTAAAGACCTCTTCTCAGAAAACTACAGAACATTGAAAAAAAGAAATAGAGAAAGATATAAAAAAGTTCATGTTCATGCATTGGAAAAATCAGTATCATTAACATGTTTGTACCACCCAAAGCTACCTATAAATTCAGTGCAATTCCTATTGAAGTACCAATGGCGTATTTCACAGATCTAGAACAAATACTCCAAAAGTTTATATGGAACCATAAAAGACCCCGAATAGCCACAGTAATCTTGAAAAAGAAAAACAAAGTGGGAGGGATCACAATACCAGAGATCAAGTTATACTACAAAGCCATTGTAATCAGAACAGCCTGGTACCGACACAAAAATAAGCATATAGATCAATGGAACAGAACAGAGAACCTAGATATCAACCCTAACAGTATGCATGATTAATATCCGACGAGGCAAAACTATACAATGGAGAATAGACAGTCTGTTCAATAAATGGTTTGGGGGAAATTAGACAAGTACATGCCAAAAAATGAAACTAGACCATTAACTTACACCATACATAAGAATCAACTCAAAATGGATAAAATACTTAAAGGAAACTAGTCAAATCTTAAAAATCCTAGAAGAAAACAGGCAGAAAACTCTTAGACATCATATGTGGTGGAGTTTTCACTAATACATCACCTAGGTCAAGAGAAACAAAGGAAAAAATGATACACATGAAAAAATGCTCAACATCTCTAATCATCAGAGAGATGCAAATTAAAACAATGAGGTATCACCTCACACCTGTCAGAATGGCCGCCATCAACAATTCATCAAACAAGTGTTGGTGAGGGTGTGGAGAAAAGGGGACTCTAGTACACTGCTGGTGGGAATACAGACTGGTGCAGCCACTATGGAAAACAATATGGTATTTCCTCAAGAAATTAAAAATGGAACTGCCATTTTTATATGTACCCATATGTTCATAGCAGTGCTAGTTACAATCGATACGATCTGGAAACAGCCCAGGTGCCCATCAGTAGATGAGTGGATTAAAAAGCTGTGATACATTTACACAATGGAATACTATGCAGCTATAAGAAAGAAAGATCTCTTACTCTTTGAGATGACATGGAGGGACCTGGAGGGTATAATGCTGAGCGAAATAAGCCAGTCAGAGAAAGAAAAGTACCACATGATCTCTCTTATTTATGGTCACAATGAGCAAAATAAGCTGTTGACCAAAAGAGATCCAGAGTCATGGAAGAAGGGAACAGACTAACCAACCTCAGAGAGATGGGGTGTGCGAGGGGTGGGAAGAGATAAACCAAAGAACTTATATGCATATATACACAACCAATGGACACAGATACTAGGCTGGGGAAAGCAGGAATGTGGTGGGAGTGGGAAGGAGGGGGTCAGTGGGGAAAAAAGAGGGACATCTATAATATGTTCAACAACAACAACAAACAATAGGAAAAGGAAAACACTAGAAAAGAGAAGGGAACAATTATGAAAAGGAAAAAGGAAGAGAAAGGAGCAAAAAAATTTAAGAAAATGATAAAACAAGAAAAAGAATTTGAAAGAGAACAATAGAGTAAGCTAAGGAAATAGAAAAATAAGAGATATGAAAGAAAAAAAAAGAGCCAAAAATAATAACAATGCAATAAAACATAAAAGTGAAGTGCAGTTCATATCAGAAGAGTTTAGTGCCTCCTGGGAACCCTTTGAGGCCCTCTTGTTATGTTGACTGAGGCTCACTCTTTTGTATGCCATTTCCGGACCTCCCAGGAGGTACTGTGGTGTGAGCCACTGTTAGAAGCTGTCCACATTTGGCTGTCCGCAACCTGCTCAAAGCTTATGCGATCCACAGTTTGTGGCTGCGTTCACAGGGCTTGACTGTGCTTGGGAAAGGCCAAGCTGTATTCTAGAGCCAGTTTTTCAGTGGCACAGTGGCCAGGGGCAGTTCAGCAAATGTCCCAAAGAACTTTGGGCTCCACCTCTGCCTGCCTCTGCCTACCAGCCAGTTGTCAGACTTAGCCACTGAAAAAGCTGTTTCTGAAAGGGCGTTTTTGTCTCCCATGAGGGGGAGGTGTTGTTCAGATTTCAGGGAAGATGGTGAGTGTGCCCCCGCCCCATCCCAGAGCCCCATCCCAGAGCTCCATCCCAGAGCTGCATACCCGGGTCTGTCCCATAATATTCCCCTGACCTTGGGAGGGTGGAGTCCCTCGTATATAGTCTGGTGGTGTCTGCTGGTAGCAGAAGTTTCTATCAGTTCTCCTTTGAGGGAGGAGCACCTTCAGATTTCCAGTACAGTACAGGGAATGTCCCCACCCAAAAGCCTCCTGAAACTGCCCAGACTGTAGGCTTGGCCTCTGCTGCAGCCTCCTGAGCAGTGGTTGAGATGCACAGTGGGCCTCTCACCATGGATTTTCCCCAGGCAACTTCAGTCAGCACAGCTTTCCCTCCACTGAGTGAGTGGCTACAAATGAAATCTTGTGTTCTGTTTGTTGGTTTTTTTTTAAGTGGCTTTATCTCCAATAGGCTGTCTCTCCCCCTGCCGAATAGAAGCCCTGCTGCCTTTCACATCTGGATGTTAATTGGGCAGCTGTTCTTGGCTCTGGGGCTTCAGGCTGGGGAGCCCAGCCTGGGATTCAGGCCTCAGTCCTCTCAGGAAAAACCCCCGTGCAGCCTAGATGTCCCTCCTCAGCCTCTGCCTGCTGCCTGTGGGAACTGGGCCAACCCCTCCCTCTCGAGGCACCACCTTTCCTACCAGTCTAGAGGTGGTTTCTGCCCTTCCTTGTTAAAAATCTCTTCTTCAGCCCTGGCCCGTTTGGCTCAGCGGTAGAGCATCGGCCCCCAGAGCAGTAAGTTGCGGGTTCAGTTCAGGCCAAGGGCATGTACCTTGGTTGCAGTTTGTCCCTGGCCCTGGTCAGGGTTGAGCAGGAGGCAACTAGTTGATGTGTCTCTCTCACGTTGATGTTTCTCTCTCATTCCCTTTATCTCCCTCTCTCCCCCTTCCACTCTGTCTGAAAATAAATAGAAAAAATATATACTTGGGTGAGGATTTAAAAAAAAGAAAGGAAAAAAGTCTCTTCTTCAGCAAGTCTTCAGTTGGTAATTCAGGGTGAATGTTTCCCAATTTAGTTTTGTTTCCAGTATGGATCTAGGAGGAGGTGCAAGAAGGATCCACCTACTCCGCAGTCATCTAGAACTTCTCCAAAAGCCAATGTCTTTACAACAGCCTTCAAGGCCCGAAATGATCTGGCTTCCATTACCTTTCTGTTCTCACTTCCACTAACCTTCCCCTGTTCACTCCTCCCCAGTGGCTCTGGTCTCCTTAATGTTTTTTCTCTTGCCTACAATGCTCTTCAAGATATTCACATGGCATGTTGGTTCATTTCCTTCAAGTCTTTGTTGATATGTCACTTTCTTAGTAAGGCCTTCTCTGACTACTCTGCTGGAAATTGTGTGTGTGTGTACATGTACACATACATACACAAACACACATACATACATACATACTTATACACACATCATCACTCTGTTTGCCTTTGTGATTTTTGAAAAATCACCTGAAGTTCTATGTTCTTTACTTATTTAGTTAATTTTACCTCTACTCTTTAAGGGCAATGATTCTTGTCTGTTCTCTTTACCCCTGAATCCCCAACATTTCAAATAGTATCTCGCATACAGTAGGTGCTCTATAAACATTTGTTGACTAACTAAATGAATGAAAAAATGAATATTTATTAAATGCCAAAGCAGTACATGTATACTAGGGATACACTGAACAAAGACACAGTTATTGCAGACTTTCAGCTTCTAGGCTAAAGAGGTTCCTGAAAAATGAATCTCCAATCATTGTGGTTAAATAGTCTATCAAGGAAATACTAAGGGGTGTGAACACAAAGGAGGATCTTGCAGCTCAGTCTTGGGGAAGGGGCGTGATCAGGAAAGGTCTCCTGGAGAATATAACATACACTAAAATCAGAGATTGGAGACCTCTAGTTTCTGGTCCAGAATATAAAGGATTTTGGAAGTGTTCATTCCATCTTAACAAGTGAAAGCTGAACAAGCTATGACATGTCCTGGGGAACTCAGAAAACTGCAGCTCAGAAGGACTGGAGCGTAGTGGAAGGGAAGAGTTGAAGGTGGTAACCAGGGCCAAATCATACAGGGCCTTGCAAGTCACGTTCAGGAGTCTGGAATTTAACTTGAGTGTATTATGGTGTATTGAACAGTTTGGGGCAGAGAATGAAAGGAAGTGGTCAGGATAGGAAAGGGCATACAAATGAGGAGACTTTTGTCATAATTTATGCTGGAGATAATGGTGGCCAGTGCAAGGTGGTAGCAGAGAAGTGAGAATGAAGAGATCTGGAAGTATTTAGAAGTAGAACCAACAGGGCTTGGTGCAAGGAAAAGGGAAGAGTCATGGACGATGGCCTGGCTTTCTGGTTTGAAACGTGGGGTGGATGAGCTAGAACATGTGAGAGGAGGAGCAAATTTGGGGTGGGGTGCATGTTGTTTGTGATGGGACATCCTGGTGGAGATAACCAGGTGTCGATGATACAGGTTGGGCAAAAGTAGGTTATAGTTGTTCATATGAAAAAAGGCATGCAGATTATGATTATCACAATAGCTTTATTAATCCAAAAGAGTGTCACTCACAACTGTAAACCTACTTTTGCCCAACTTGTATACAGCTTTTGAACTCAGCAGAGAGATCAAGGATGGAGAGAGAAGTAGATTTGGGAATTTCATCATGTAGATGGATCTTTATGCTACAAAATGGATAAACCACCCAAGGGGCAAGTGTGGAGTGATGATAGAAGAAAGCCTAGGATGGACAGATTCCTCTGAAACACACCAAGATTCCAGGGATGGCTAGAGGAAGGGAGCTGAGGAAAGACACGGAAAGGCAGTAACTGGATGCTCAAGAAAATTTGGTGTCATGGAAGCCAAAGGAATAGAATATACCCCAAAAGAGAGAATATCAAATGTCAGTATCATCGAGAAGTAAAGGAGGTGAGGATGCGGCGTACCCTGGAACACTTCTTTTACTTAGAAGCCCTCTGAGCCCTTTGAGAACAGAGTCAGTGCAGTGGCTGGCGAAGGGTGCTGTGTCCTCGGCACGTTATGTCAGCTTGCCCCAGTGTTGCTGATGCTAACTTTGCTTACTTGGTTAAGGGGATGACTTCTTCACTTTTCCATTGTGAAGGAATATTTTCTTCCTTATAATTAATAATATTTGGCATCATAGTTTGAAAATGTTTGACTAATCCATTCTTCAACAGTCTTTCACCCAGATGGTTTAGAATCCCCTGATGATTCTTACTTGAACCAGTTATTATTTTAGTGATTGCAAAAATTTAGTGATTTAAAATTTTTTATCATTTCTTCTTCATTTATTACTTGGGACTTTGCCTCATAACTCTGAAAGCCACTGACCAGTAATAATTGCCATATAAATACATATTGCTTTGTTTCCCAAGAGATGAGTTCCTGAAAAATTGTGTGTAATTGAGCTATTTTTCCATAGGAAAATTTCAGAGGCATATTTCCATAGGAAAAAAGGCATTCCTGTAGCCTTATAAAAACTACTTAAGAAAAGACAACTTTTAATATATTTGAACAGGTAAAAACCTATTAATAAAATGCAAACAACCATAAGCAATCAACAGTGTGCAATGTGGAAGTAACACATTGCACATTTTAAAATGACCTGGTGATGAAGATATATGTCTTTTCTTGCTGAAAGATTATTTAGGGATTTTTTGCAACCAGAAATGAATTTCAAATATGATTTTCTGACATGTTTGATATTTGATAGTGAGCTCACAGGTGTTGAACATCTCATTCATCTTCAGTGCTTTGGTCCAGTTACTTACCTTTTCTCATTTAAAAGTTCAGATGGACAGATAAGATCCTTTCAGACTCTTAAAGTTGGATGATTAAAACATTTATTATACATGTTGGCTTCCTGTCCCCCTTTGGCTAAAGAGAGTACAGTTCACCCTTGAACAACATGGGGCTTTGGGGTGCAGTAAAAAATCTGCACATTACTAGTTGGCCCTCTGCATATGCAGATTCTCAGCTTTGGGTAAAAAATATATTTTTTTACACCCATTGGAATAGAAATAGTAAGATAGGAGCCAGAGAGAGTAGAAGAAAGAAAGCAAAATGTGAACAAAAACCATGAAGCATTAGAAGAGATTATAATGGGTCTGTTTCCCTCTCAGGAGTATATGCTATAGGAGTCTTTTCTTTTTTCCACACAAGAAGATTTTTTTTAATAAAGACCTTCCTTGACAAACAAAATCAGAGATATCTTTAGAAACCCACGAGGGAAAGGAGTTTAATAACCCACTAGCTCAATGTTCTGTTCTCTCCAATCACTCAACCACTCCCCGCGGTATCCTGACAGGAACTACTCCTTTGAACATAGTAATGGAAGAAGGATCAATTTCTACCCTTAGGTACCCGAGGAGAATTTACTCTGCATTATTTCATATTTCAGCTGCCTCTGTAGCTTCTATGCCCCAGGGCGAGAAGACTGGCTCTCTACCAATTACTCATTTCTTATTAAACTAATGACTCAATTAAAGCATTTTGTACCAGAGCTTTCTGGTCCCTATGAAGAATGAAGGAGCGGGAGAGGGGAAGGGGCTGACTTACTCTGCTGGGTGATAGTGCGCTTTAGGAGAAAGGCTGAGGAAGAAAAGGTCATTGCACCTTTTGGCTTTAGTTTTTTTAAATCTTATCTAACAATACAGGGTCTCTCACAAAGAATGAGCCATCTCTTGCCAAGAGTGAGTGGCGAAAGAAGCTGACCCCGGAGCAGTTCCATGTCACCAGAGAAAAGGGAACTGAACCGGTAAGCTCAACTAACTTACCGTTTTCTGATTAGCTACATGGAGATCGGGATTGGAATAGATCTAGTTACAAAATCTACATCATCATCATCCACTCTGCAGACCTGGTCCCCCCGTTGTTCTTCTCGGGCCATCATTATCCATCTAGCTGTAGAAGCCAGAAACTTTCCCTTGGACATGTCACTCTCTGCCCTGCATCACTTTGCCATCTGTTCTACCTCCTAAGTGACCTCCCAGTCACTCTGCTCCCCCACCCGCAGCTGCCATGCTGGTCCAGTCTCCCACCATCCCTCGCTGGCTGGACTGCTATAGTCTCAACCGTTGTACTCACAGCCATTCCTGCTCCTCATCTAGCCGTTCTCCACGCGGCCGCCAGAGAGATCTTTTCAAAACGCAAATCTGATCCCATCAGGCCCCTGCTCAAAACCCTTCAGTGGCTCCCCACTGCTTCCAAGGTAAAGAGAAAAGTGTTCAAACAGCTAATTAGGCCCGAAGAGCTCTGACCCCTACCTCCCATCCCCCTCCTCAGATCCTGTCATTTTACCTCTCGAGCTCTGCACTTTGGCCACACTGTCCTCTACCTCCCGAACACCCTGAGCTCCCTTCTCCCTTAGGGCCCTTGTACCCTTTGTTCTCCTTTCTCATCACCACCGCCACCCCAACTCATTCAAACCTGTGTTTCAGCTCTCAGCCCAAACC
Source organism: Molossus molossus (assembly GCF_014108415.1). Classification (NCBI taxonomy): domain Eukaryota; kingdom Metazoa; phylum Chordata; class Mammalia; order Chiroptera; family Molossidae; genus Molossus; species Molossus molossus. The sequence continues at coordinate 105,320,050 of NW_023425344.1, read as the reverse complement.
TCACTTCCTCAGGGAAGCCTTTTCTCAGCCCCACGCTGGGTTTGCCTTCACCAGTCCTTTTCCTGCATAGCATTGGCCGTCGTTGGCATATTCCTAGCACATAACGTGGTATCTGGCACTCAAAAAACAAAGTTTCCGAATGTTAAATAACTAAAGGCTAAGAGGCGGAAACATTATTTACACTACATTCAACAGTCTCACCTGTATGCATCTTTTGAGAGAACAGTCCTCAGTGGTTTCTTATTATAATACCATTTTTATAGCCCTGCATTTCTTAGCAAGTGGCCTGTCTTAGACTCAAATATGGCCACTGGATTGTAGCTGTCGAATTTGTTATTAGATGCCTTCATTTGTGAAGCAAACCCTGCAGAGTGGACCACAGCACAGTGGTTTTGCAAAGTTGTAGAGTATTTATATCTTTACCTTAGCAGTCCCTGAAAAGTTCAAGTGGCCATCCATGTGCATGTGGTCTTACAATCATGGTCTCACTCTCAACTTTTATGCTAAAGTCATAAGACAGGTAGCATATCCCAAAAGATTTTTGTGAAAGACTGATATTTTTGAAAACTTTCTGTGAGTGGGATTTTAATAAAGCCTTCACAGGGAAAGAGACTATATGTGCCACTATTGCAATGGCACAGGGGAGCCACTGATGCTCTGTACAGTTGTGTGTATTCCCAGAATACTCTAAGCCTGCCCTGTCCTCAGGCAGAGTTTGGTATATACACAGAGCCTGGACATGAGCTGCCAGATGTTTAGGGGAACAAATCTGTGGGATTCTTAAACAGATGTGCATTTGGCCATTTTACAAAATGAGCTTCATTATTTTAACTCATATTATAAATCCCTTTTATTTGATCCATTTCCACATTGAATTTTTTAGAATATAATCCTTTGTTAGCTTCATGAGGCTAAGGAAAGAGAAGTAAAACATTTAAGCTTTCTATTTGGTGGCTCAAAATTAAAATTGAGTTCCACGTGTTTTTATTGGGCAGCAGTAATGGGCACCCTGCTAGGTAAGATGAAGGCTTTTACAGCTTGGTTGAGCAACGACAAAATGTCAGATAGCAATAGAAGGTAGGCTTAATGCAGGCCGTCCTCTGTCTGCCCTCCAAATCTGCTCTCCACTTGTTTTACCCTGCTCAGAGCTCGGGGAAGAGTGACCATCTCCCTTGCCCTCTGGCCACTGATTGAGTTTGACCAGTGGGAGATACCAGAGAGATCAGATGGCAGGATAGAGAAGCTGGGACCCAGGGTCCTCCCTGTGTTCCTCTAGTGCAGGTTGCAGCTGCCGCAGGCAGCCCTCACCTACAGTTGCAGCGTCACAGGTTCTGGTAACTGCCCCTTCCTCTGTCCCACACGCCTGATAGGGGTAGTGTGTTCTTACGGTCACTGGCCCAGGGGTGTTTCACCCTCCCTTGTTGGTTTCCATTGGCCCTGTCCCCAACTTTGTAAATAGTTCTGTATTACTTTATCTACAAATCATCTCTTTTCAGAGTGCCACCTGTTTCCAAAAAGTATATTGTGTTGAGAAGATCAAATGAGGGAGACCTCCCATGGGTCCAGACAGACTGTCTTAGGCGGTTCGAGCTGCTGTAACAGAATACTATAGACTGGGGGGCTTAGACAACAAACTTTTATATCTTGCTGTTCTGGAGGCTAGAAAGTCCAAGATCAAGGTGCCAGCAATGCAGTGACTGGAGAGAGCTTTCTTCTTGGTTTCCAGATGGCTACCTTCTTGCTGCGTCCTCACATGGTGGAGAAAGAGAACAGCTTTCTCTCTCATATCTCTTCTTATGAGGGCACTAGTCCCATTTATGAGGGCTCCACCCTCATGACCTAGTCACTTCCCAAGGTCCCATGTCCGAATACTGTCGCACTGGGGATTGAACTTCAACATTCAGTCCATAGCACAGACCTTGAAAACCCAAGGGGCATCTTAAGTGTCATGGTGTCTCTGACCCTGTCCCCATCCCCTTACAGTCATTTTAGTTCTCTCTTGTAAACAGTTCTTGAATTTATCCTCTTCTTTTTATTACCACTGCTTCTGCCACAGCCAAATCCAGGCCTGCATTAGTGGCTGTTTGATTGTTCTTTGCCCCCAGTGTCTTCCTGCCCCTGCCCCAACCCATTCTTCCTGCAGATGTTGTGTGCACACCCAGTTTAGGTTTCCACTGGGCAAATACTAGGTTTTCAAGTAAATTGAGATGGAAGCTGAGCTTGGCCCTGAGTAAGAGCTAGGACTCATATAAAACTGGGGGAGACATCAGGAAATCTGGCAAGGGGGCAGCTTAGCGATGTCATTTCATCAAGTATGTCAGCTAGAGCTTCCTTTTTATTTCCGTTTTTTAAAAAACTACAATACCAGTTACCTGTCACTTTCTCTATCCAGCTGTCCCCTGCAGTGATGCAATGACAAAATTAGATTTTTAATGTTATCAGTCTGTCTGGATCCTATAAGTAGGTTTTTCTAGATCAGCTTTAGGACTGGGAGCCCTTGGACATGTGTGTCTCATCAGCCCAGGTGGAAAGATGTGAAACTTCCTCGTCATGACAAGTGCTCATTTGTGCCAGTATTGGGAGCAAGCATTCACGGGGACGGGCCATAAAACCACCAGCTCACTACTGTACAGATTTCTTCAGCTAAGTTTAGGGTCTTTAAAGAGGGAAAACATCCAAGTGTGCCCAGATGGTAGGCTCAGTAGTTTCATTTGAAGTCCATTTAACCCATTCTTCCAGCTCACTGGAAATGTGCTGTAATACCACCACAGGGAATTTGAACATTTGACCTGTGAACTTGTTGAATTGGGAAATCTGGAGTGGCCAGAAGAGTCCCAGGTATTTCCTGAGTTAACACTGTGACTCAGTGAGCCATTCTGTACTTCTGCTTCCCTTCCTTCCCGTAAAATGGGACAGTGGTTCATAGTGGGCTAGTGAAAGGGTTCCTTTTTCTTTAATTTTCTTTGACAGGAGATAACAAAAAGAATTAGACAAACATTTTTTTTTTCTTTAACCAATGCAATTCAGTTTGTAAAATAACATTTGAAGAAGCATTGACTCAGCTCACTCATTGCCTCAAGTCTCCTTATGTTCCTCTCAGGAGACCTTTGAGAACCTGCAGACTCTGCGTTAGCAGAGTAATTTCATCTAAGTCGTCACTTAGGCACTGGGAGAATCTAGCTTATTATTTAACATGTATTAAGTGTGCAGTGTCCTAAACAGTACATGAAGCATATCAAAGTCACAACCCTGATGTCACTGAGCTATACTTCTTATGTATTTATATTCTGTCTTTAATTGGAGATTTCAAAGTGTTTTCGACAAAGGACTAGATTCCTGTTGTATTGACTCTTTTCAAATGGAGACTGAAATTTCACACAATCCAGAGGACTGTTCCCAGATGAAAGGTGCTATGTAAATACAGGACGTTATTAATGTCATGATTAGAATATTTGGCACAATAAAGTTTGGGTTGTAAATGAGCCCACAGGCTGTTCCATTGGGTGTGTGGTAACTTTCTTGTGATATTTCCACTTTGTCAAATTAGTACAAAAAGTTCTTTATTTGAGGACTTCACCTTGGATTTGAAGGTACTGTATTATCTCCTGATGGTATGATGAGAAACCTGAACATATGTATCTAACTGACTTTCAGCCTTTCAGCGGGATCTACTTGAACAACAAGGAGCCAGGAATGTATCACTGTGTGTGCTGCGACAGCCCACTCTTCAGGTGAGAGAAAAGATCAAGTAAGTGAAGGAGAACAGACGTCGAAGATCCTTCAGCTCTGCCTCACTTGAGGTCTTGGATAAAAACGTACTCATGTTGTTTTTCATTGTCCTTCTCATTTGGCATGGTTGCTATAAGGAGAGCTATTTGTATAAGATACTTGCTTGTCTTACTCATTTCTAGCATTTAGAGCAGTTATAAGACTTCTTAGCCTATATTCTTCCTTTCTGTATCCCTGAGAAATAGCAAAATAGTAAAACTTGGTGGGAACTATAAGAGAAAGCTATTAGAATTTTTTACTAGGAAAATATTTAAAGAAATCTAAACTGTAATAGTATTTATTTGGATATGTGATTAAAACTATATCTCTCTCAGGGAAAATGGGTTTATACTTCAATTTAGGAAATGTAGAATTTTATGAGGACAGATTCCCCACAATGCTTGACAATAGTGAATACCATGCCCTCTTCTATATGGCTAAAAGTAAATTTAATTGTCCCTTGATTTCAAAGCCTCTTTTGAGTCAATCAGGATCTGAAATCTCTCAACAAAGACTTTTTTGTTTAGACATGCAGGAAACAGTTTTTTAAAAAGTAGACTCAATGGAGAAGAAAGGAAAATATCTTTGAAGTCTTGTTTTTCAGAACTTCAAAGATTTTTTTTTCTTTTACATCAACCCTAAATTGGTTTAGAATAAAATATAAATCAAGCCAGCTCTGTGAGTCTTCCATTAGGCAGTTCTTCATCATGTCCTTTGGGCTTTGAGCAGAAAGGGCTTTCCTGCTAATGTGGACTGAATTTGGAAAGCCAGACCCCACCTTCAAGGACAAGGAATGATTAGGATTGATTTTCCTTCATGCTCATGGAAGGAAGGCCTTTTCCCAGATTCATTCATTCTGTCAGTGGCCACTGACACAATATCTAAGACGGCAGTCAGCCCAGGATGGCCTGGGGACAGCTAGGAGACATAGTAACATGTGGGACATGTATTTCTGAGACATCAATTATGCTCTTTTGTTCTATTAAGGAGAAGTAAGACCTTGAGATGGCCAACCTGCTTTAAGCCAAAGCTGTGTTGTAAAAGCATCGAGGCTGCCTGTTACTGTATAGCAACAAGACATGTTCTGTCTTTGGACTGTGTGTGACACAAGATTTGAAGGCATCCTCGTAAGAACATTCTCCTACATTGTAGTCTTCATTTTTTTACTTCTTGTGTGTTCTAGTTTATGCAAAAGTAAGGTTGAGACCTGTAAGGTTTCTCGCCAAGGAAGAAAGTGAAATGGAGCCGCAAAAGCGGGCAAGAAAGTTTTATTGGAGCACTCCCGGGCGAGGTTCGCTGGTCCAGGGGTTCGGGCCAGGGAAGTCGCACTGTTATGTCCGGCTTGGAGAGTTTTATAGGGGAGGTCGAGGAATGAAGAGGGAAGGTACTTGATTGGTCGAGGGGAAAGGTGGGGTGATTCTGCATGACGAAGAGAGGAGGTATTTGATTGGTGGTTCCGATTTCTCCTTGGGCCGTCTCCTTCACTGAAGTCATGTGACTGCTCAGAGCCTGCCGACCTTACAAGACCTTCTTCCTACACAGTGCCCACCATCCCTTCACTAGGTCAGACATGGAATCAGAGAATGTTGGAGCAGGGAGGATCTTAGAGACCAGGGCAGAAAGCTCTGTCCTGTAGAACTTTCTTCGACGGTGGACATGTTCTGTATCTGCTTGGTCTAATGTGGTAGCCACTAATCTCATGTGGCTATTGAGCACTTGAAAAGTGGCTAATGCCACTGAAAAACTGAATGTTTTATTTTATTTTAATTAATTTAACTTATAAGGCCACCAGCTACTGTGTTAGCTCAGCAGTAGTCCAAATGAAGGAAGGTGAATGACCAGCCCTAGGTCACTGAGGCAGTGAAGCAACCAAGACTGACAGGAAACCAGACAGTTCTCCAAAGCCTGTGTACCAAGTGGCCAGTTTACCGAACTGCCAGTTCACCAACCTTATTGTTTCTTTTCAATCACTTAGTCGTAGTTGAAAAGCTTTTATTTTCTTTTTTTAAGGACTTTTGAGTTTGTTTCTGTTCCATTTTCCAGCTGCTGTTACAGCCAGGACTAAGAGAAATAAGAATATATTCATAAGAATCACTTAAGTTCCAGAATATACTTTTTTTTAAAGATGCATTTGTTTTATTGTGTAGCAGAGTGGTTAAGGCTGCCTAGATGTACATCCCAGCTCCACTGCCTTGTGACCTTGGGCAAGTTTCTTAACCTTTCTGTGCCTCAACTTGCTCACCTGTAAAATGAGCATGATGGTAGTACCAAATTTATAAGGTTGTTGGGAGGATTAGCTGAATTATGAGTTAATACACAGAAGAGCACCAGAGCAATGCCTGGCACATGCCAGTCACTCAAGACCAGCAATGTTAGCAATGATAGAGGTAGATCCTTTTTAGCGCTGCATACATGAATGTATCTTCGATGATGAAGAATTCATGAGAATGTATTCTAATTAATGAAAATCTATAAATGAAGAATCTATTCCTAAGCATGCTTTCCATTCAAGAGACTAGTCTTAGGAATTATTCTTGTTTTGCCTCTCATTTCCCCATCTCTCTATTCCCAGTTACAGCCTTAATAATAGGGTGCAGGGATAGAGAAAGATAAACATTCCTTCAAATGTTTGTACAGAGTCAAAAGGAGGTGAAAAGTAAGTTAACCAAAACTAAATAGTTAGAGTCAAGTGGATATGGGACCACTGGCTCTAGGCACATGGGCTCGTTATTGCTTGCAGACTTGCCTTCAAACGGAGCCAATATGCTGCGTGTTCTAGCAGAGCTGCCCACTCTCCAAATCAGAGGCCTTTGAATCAGGGTTTTCTGGGTCAAGAACACGCTCAGGATGTTATCAGTTCCCTGAGGACTCCAGACTGTCACTTTGTGATTTCGCCCCCTTCCTACTTCCTCTCTCCACCTTCCTTATCCTTCCCAGTTCTGGAAGTGTTTCTTAAAATCTACTGTGGAATCACATATTTCATGGTCATAAATCTTAGAAGAGAACAGAGAGCCTGATATTAGTTCTCTTTTTATGTGACATCTGATGTCCTACACATTACCAGTAACTAACATTCTTTAAAACTGTTTTGGGGACTCATTCCTTCGAATGAACAGAAAATTTTCTAAGATTCTAGGGTTGTCAGTAATCACCAGATTCCTGTGCTGTTTGTTTGAAGGCTGTAGAGTTTCCAGGAATGAATAATAAATGTAAGAGTATATGAGAAGTGATGATCCAGAATGGTTTTAGTTTTTCAAAGGCAGGCCTTATAATCTGCTAATTATTTCAGTATGTATATTGGAATTTCTAATTGACCCTAATATTTAGGTTTCTAATCTTAAATTATGTATGGTGGCCCTCTCACATTACTTGGCAAAATATCCAAATTCTGTTAATTGCATCAATAAATGTTCATTGTTTCCCATAAAATGTTTTAAATGACTTTTCATTAGTCTTAGATTCATTTATTGAAAAAATTTATTATATTCATCATTCTCCATTGAAATTTCTTTAATGATCACTAGTTTATATATAATGTTGAGGGTTGAAAGGATATGTTTAAAAAACACTTAATAAAAAAATAAAAATAAAAAACACTTAAGCCCTGGCTGGTTTGGCCCAGTGGTTAGAGCGTCGGCCTGCGGTCTAGAGAGACCCGGGTTCAGTTCCCGCTAAGGGCATGTACCTCGGTTGCAGTTTGTCCCCGGCCCTGGTTGGTCGTGCGGGTGGCAGCCACTCGATGTGTCCCTTCACGTCGATGTTTCTCTCTCTCTCTCTACCTCTCTCTCTCCCTCCCACTCTATCTGAACAGAAAATGGAAAAATGTCCTCGGGTGAGGATTAAAAAAAAAAAAAAAAAAAACCACTTAACATGTTTTTCCCTGAGCCAGAGTGGCACGGATGAATGTTTTCAAAACCTTGCAAAAGAATCGCAAAGAACCCAGACTGAAAGTGCTAACAACAGCTGTTCAAATTTTATGGATATCTGTTATTAATAATAATAATTATATTAAAAAATACTAGCTACTGACTGACATATCATGTGTCTGACACAATGCTATCCCGAAGGTATCTCAGTGAATCCTCTCAGCAGCCCTGTGAAATCATCACTAATCTCTTGATTAGGATGCTAAGACTTTAAAAGATAAAGTAACTTGCCAAGGTTACATAGATGTAACAGGCAGAGACTGGATTCACACCCAAGTCTTTCAGAGGTTGAAGCCCTTACTCCTCAGAGTCATACCTGTGGTTCTCTAAGCCCGGTTTGAGGTCCCAGAGAGCTCCTGGGACCCTTTTAGGGGACCTGTGAGGCCCTCTCTTTTCTCACTACGTATCTGGAAGGTCACACTTCCTTCACTTCAGTTCAGAACAACACTGCAGCAGGTTGGATACGGGGGCACGTGTGAAGATTCAGTTGCCCTTAGTTAAGTTAGACATTAGAGAGATTTGCAAAAGTGTAAAGCAGTGCAGCTCTTCTCACTAAATGTTTGTTTCATTTTGGAAAATATAACCATTGTCATAAAAATGTCATTTATATTATGTAATGAATTTATTGTTTTTTAAAATAATGCATGCAACAAGTGTTGGCGAGGGTGTGGAGAAAAGGGGACTCTAGTGCACTGCTGGTGGGAATGCAGACTGGTGCAGCCACTATGGAAAACAATATGGTGTTACCTTAAAAAGTTAAAAATGGAACTGCCATTTGACCCAGTGATCCCACTTCTAGGAATATACCCTAAGAAGCCTGAACACCAATCAGAAAAAATATATGTACCCCTATGTTCATAGCAGCACTATTTACAATAGCTAAGATCTGGAAACAACCCAAGTGTCCATCAGTAGATGAGTAGATAAAAAAGCTGTGGTACATGTACACAATGGAGTACTATGCAGCTGTAAGAAAGAAAGATCTCATCATTTGAGATGACATGGAGGGACCTAGAGAGTATTATCCTAAGCGAAACAAGCCAAGCAGAGAAAGACAAATATCACATGATCTCACTTATTTGTGGAATATAATGAACTAAACAAACTGATGAACAAAATTGACCCAGAGACATAGAGGTAGGGTACAGACTGACAAACCCCAGAAGAGGAGATATTGGGGGGGGGGGGGGAGATAAACCACAGAACTTATATGCATGTATGCATGACCAACGAGCATAGACAACAAAGCTGAGGATGGGGGGGGTTGTCAGTGGGGGAAAAAGGAGAAACATCTGTAACAAAAACTGATTAATAAACATAATTTAAATAAAATAAAATAAAATAATGCATGCATATTTTTTAATTCTCAGTTTTAATTTATAATGTGTTAAATATTGATATACATACTCATGTAAGCAGAAGCTCTCAGCAGTCCTCAGTAGCTTTTCAGTATTAAAAGGTCCTGAGACCAGAATGTTGGAGAATCACTGAGTTACACTGGATGTTTCTGCTGGGATTTGGGCTCTAAACTGAACTTCCTTCCCTGTACATGGTCTAGGGATTTGATATTTGCCATATTATTTTTTTTCACTTTGCTCAGCTTTTTTTTTTTTTCTTTTCCTTTTTCGCATTTTTCCTCAGAAGAGCCATTTCACTGCCATTTCAAATTTATAAATACATTTTTCTAGCAGCATTTAAGGGAGCTTATCTTTAAAAGCACTTAAGAGTGGGTCTTTGGTAGGCCAATTGCTGGTTGCCTTCCTCCTCCTTCTCTTGCCAGCTTCTCTGCCTTCCCCAGCCTTCAGCATCACTGGTCCCTATGGGACCTCCCCAGGAGGGTCAGGGCCACTGCAGTGATTGACTCAGAGCGGCCAGGCTTATTTATTAACAATAGTAGTCATAGTGAACTTTTGTTTGCAAGCACTTATGTGTGCTACACAGAGTAGCTCTTTCAGTTCTCAAAGCATCTTTGTAAGGTAGGTATTATCCCCATTTTACAGATGAGAAAACTGGGGCTGAGTGGAGAAGCAGCTTGCCCAGTTTCACACAGTTAGAAAGTGGCAGCTGCTAGCTGCTCTCGGATCCCTGCGGGTAGCCAGGCTTCTGTGTTTAGATAACCCGGTTTCTGTTGCTGAAAGTGGCTTTTCTGTCAGACCTCACGCTTCTCTGATCTGCCAAGCCCATTACGCCCTCCTTCAACCACTGTTATTTCACTTTGTTTTTTGTTTGTTTTGTTTTTTATTTTTATTTACTTATTTTTTATTGTTGAAAGTATTACAGCTGTCCCCCTTTTTTCCCCATGACCCTCTCCTTCCCGCTGTTATTTCACTTTGATTTCCCCCTTTTCTACATTTACAACACATGGATTTGATCGGTGTTTCTTAATATGCAACAGTTCACAAAGCTCCTAGTGTTTTTAGGTCCTTGTTGGACATTGAGGAGGAAGTCTTTGGCATCAAAGGAACAAGAAATCCTTTCACTGCGATGGGACAGTGGTTTTAATAGTGAAGGTGCAGTGGACACATTCCTGTGGGATTGATTGTCACGTCACTGGCCTTGGGGTCTGGCAGAGGTGGAGGGCATTAGATCTGCTCGGTAGAAAAATGAGTTGGGGCATAACATGCCATTTGTGTGTTCATAATGGTAGTGCTGGGAATGTCTTCCTTAGTTCCAAGAAAAAGTACTCCTCCGGCACCGGATGGCCTTCATTTTCTGAGGCCCACGGGACGTCTGGCTCTGATGAAAGTAACACAGGAATCCTGCGGCGTGTGGACACCTCAATGGGATCGGTGCGCACAGAGATTGTCTGCAAGCAGGTGAGGGTCTTTGTTTTGTCTGTTGGGTTTTCCCTGACGCTGCCCCAAGTGCCCCAAAGAGCTCTCTTGTCCTTGGCATGTCTAGTTGTCACTGAAGCACATGGGATTTCTACTTATGCCGCTTCCGATCCCTCCCTCCCATCACTCTGGGCACTGCAGATGAGAGAAAGAACCTTCCTGAGCCTCTCTCTGAGTAGCCGCTTCTGGTTCTTGCCTTCCAGAGCCGGGAGCAGGGTGAGGGTCTGAAAGAAAGAATTGGCCCTACACATGCTTTTGAACAAGGGCAGGCAGCAAAGGCCTAGGGTGGTTGGCATCTGTCCACCTTCTCCCCCACTTGGCTATGTGTCATGGACAGTCAGAGCAACACGGGAGCTGACATCGGCACACTGGTCCCTCTGAGCGTGTAGGAGAAAGCACTTTCATCCAGATAGCAGATTCCTTTTGACATCCTCGTGTGCTCAAATGTTCTGCTTTTGTAAAACACCAAAGACAAGCAGATAAACAGCATAATCTTAACTCCAACAACAAAAATAATACGCTGGCTACAACATTACTGAGTACTTAACCACGAATTGTGTTAATGTTTTATATGCATTATATCAATTAATTGTCACAACAGTTCTATTAAATAGGTATAGTCATTATTCCTGTTTTATGGATGGGGAAATCAAGGCCTAAGTTCAATGACTTGTTCCATTCTCACTGATAAGACAGAGTTCTTTACCACTTCTGTGCTCTGCAGTCTTTCATTTCTTAATCAAATTCAATGGACTTATTCCCCTCACAGGTGTCAAACACTGGCTGGCCCTGTGGGTGCATCTGTTTACTTTTGTGTAAAAAGCTTTTTCTCAGTGGAGAAGTGACAGAGGCTTCTTTCCTTTGCAGTGTGAAGCTCACCTTGGCCATGTGTTTCCTGACGGGCCTGGGCCTGCTGGCCAGAGGTTTTGCATCAACAGTGTGGCACTGAAGTTCAAACCAGGGAAACCCTGACTCTCCAAGAGTCCCTTCCCCTGCCACTCCTCATTTATACCCTCAGTTTTAAAAATTCCCGTGACTTGTTTTACTTAATACCAAACGGGGCTGAGTTTGCTGCTGGCACCAAGCAAAGTCACGGCTTCTCTAATTTATTGATCTGGAATGAACTCAACCCTGACTCCTGCTCTGACTGTGGAATTTCTCAGAATGACAGAGTGGCAGCCATTTCTAGTCAACTGACTTCCGTGGGCTCTGCCTGGGGCCTGAGGGCACAAGTCTTTGGGGACCTTAGGAGGCTGATGGATTATAAGGCAGAAAATTCCCACAAAACCCTGAACTTCCCATTTCAGTAAAGTTCTTCATGGATGCATATACATGAGGGATTAAGTGAAAAGAGGAAGGAAAATATGGGGTTAATCAACGATCCAGCATCAAAAGAAGCACCGAGGGGTAGGGCTGCAGGAGAGCTGTGTTTTGGGAGGTACGTGTGGTGATGGAAAAGCCACCTGATTCTTTTTCAAAATTTTGGAATATCGAACATTCTGGTTCCAACGTTTCAACCCTCAAATAAGTTCCAACGGGAACTTGTTAGATTTCAGAAGTAGTGGACAAAAGTGGCTGCAAAGTTAAACTTTTAAGTGTTCAAATAAAATATTTACTAACATTTATGTTTGCTCTTTGTCTAAGTCTATGAATTTGCTTTTTTATTAAAAAAAGCTCTAAATAGATAGACGTGCACTGGATGAAAAATAGTCACTGGTAAAAAATTGGATTCAGCCCTGGCCGGTTTGGCTCAGCATCGGCCTGTGGTCCCAAGAGACCCAGGTTCAGTTCCCGCTAAGGTCATGTACCTCGGTTGCATTTTGTCCCCGGCCCTGGTTCGTCGTGCGGTGGCAGCCACTCGATGTGCCCCTCTCACGTCAATGTTTCTGTCTTTCTCTCTGTTCGTCTCTCTCCCTCCCACTTTACCTGAACAAAGAATGGAAAAATGTCCTCGGGTGAGGATTAAAAAATTGGATTCATTATACATTTATAGTTTTTAAAATTGTTGAATACCTTAGGGTGACATTGGTTAATAAAATTATGTGAGTTTCAAGTGTACTATTGTAAGTGACATTGTTGCAATATTGTACTGTGTGTTTACCATGAGAAGTCAAGTGTCTTTTCATTCACATTTATCCTCCCCTTACCCTTTTCTGCGTGCCCACACCCCGAGTTACCTCTGGTAATTACCTGTATACTGTCTGTGCCTATAAGGGGATTTGTTGTTGTTGTTATTTTTACTTTTTTTCTTTAATACACATTTTAAACCAAATCAACTAAAGAAACACTTCTGTATCAAAAAAAAAAAAAAAAAGCTCTAAATAAAAGGCCAAAAAGTAATTAGATTATATGATCATAGGCATTTGTTTATAAAGTGTTTTATAAAACACTTGTGTTTTATAAATTGAGTGTCTTGAATAATTTGCTATTGAAAGTGTTTAAATAATTTTCGTTGGGATTTTATGGTCGGAAAAGAAAATTATTCTATTTTCTCTTAATTCACTTGTAGTACATTATTTAATTTTTTCTTTTAGTGGTTACCTTGAGAATCACAACATGCATTGTTAACTTGTTATAGTCATGAAAATTATTACTTTTTTTTTTTTACTTCTCCAAGAATACCTTAGAACACTTTAAATTCCATTAACACCCTTCCATATTTTATGTTACTATTGTCATAACTTAATTTTGACAATATTTAATTTTACACACAAATTATTATTAATGTATATGTCAATATCATTTATATTTATCTGCATATTTACAACACTTTCTGTTGCTCTTTATTGCTGCCTGATATCCCATGTTTCCCTATGTGATTGTTTTCCTTCTGCCTGAAGAACTCCTTTGACTTTTTCTTTTACTTCATGATTCCTAGCAGTGAATCTTCTCAGTTTTTGTTGGTGAGAAAATTTATTCTTCTTTCATTTTTAAAGCTTTATTAAGGGAAATTTTATATTTAAAACATTTGTACATATTTAGTGCATGAATTATTATGAGTTTGGTCTCTTTTCATTTTTGAGGAATTATTTTCCCTGAGTATAGAATTCTAATTTTGAGAGATTTTGTTTTGGTATTTTCAAGTTTTGTTCCATTGTCTTATGGCTTCCATTGTTTCTTCTGATAAATCAGCTATCAGTGTTATTATTGCTCCTTTGAAGGTAGGTAATGTGTTCCCCTCCTTCCCCAGCTGTTTTTATTAATTTATTTTTTTATTTAATTTTCAGCAGTTTGTGATGTGCCTTGGTGTGGTTGTCTTTGTGTTTATTGTGCTCAGGATTCATAGAGCTCTGTGAATCTTAGGTTGATACTTGCATTAGTTTTGGAAAATTCTGTTATTATCTCTTCACTATTGGTTTTTTTCTATTCTCCTTTCCTTCTGGAAGTTGAATTATACAAATTTTAGACCATTTATTGCATTCCATATAGCTCAACAGCTCTTTTCTGTATTTTCTAATTCTTTAACATTTCTGTACTTCAGTTTGGGAATTTTCTGTCATTGCACTCTCTAGTCTCATCTTTTTGCTTGTCTAGTCTTTTTTTTTTTTTTTACCCTCACCCGAGGACATTTTTCCATTTTTTGTTCAGATCAAGTGTCAGGGAGAAAGAGAGAGAGAGAGAGAGAGAAACATCGATGTGAAAGGGACACATTGAGTGGTTGCCACCCACAGGACCAAAGCAGGGCCAGGGACAAACTGCAACCGAGGTACGTGCCTTTAGCAGGAACCAAACCCGTGTCTCTCTGGACCATAGGCCGACGCTTTAAACACTCACTGAGCCAAACCGGCCAGGGCTTCTTTAAAACACCTTTTATGAATTCTTTATTTTAAATGTTAAACTTTTTTATTCCTAAAAATAACCATTTGATTCTCTTTTATGAATTCCAGTTATCTGGTGAAGTTTTCCGTAAGTGTACTTTTCCTTCATATTTTAATTTTTTCTTGAACATATTAAGCTGTTTTAAAAACCCTTGTTAACTAAACTTCACTATCGGGGTTACCTTTGTTTTTTTGCTTTTTTAATTGTGTTCTTGCCTTTTGAAATCTAGGAGTTTTCAAATTGAATTTCAAATATTATGTATGTTAAAAAATGTTGTACTCCCAGCTGATACTACCTTCCTCTAGAGAGGGTACACTTTTCTCCATGCTGAGTAGATAGAGTGGTGGCCAGTTATTTTAACTCAGGCAGAGACTGGGTTAATTGTATATCCAGAAGCTGGATGTACATCTGATAAAGCTCAGTCTACCTCTGTTTTACCCTTAACTTTCCAGAAGGTCAACTGAAATCCTGTGTATTCTGTGAGGCCCCTCATCCTAAAACAGTTTGAACTGTTAATCTCTGCTCACGAAAGTGATGAAAAACAATACTCTGTATTTCAGAGGCTTTCCACTTAGGGTTTTAGCACCCTGACCCACCAGATCCCACATTCATCGAATGTGCTAGGAGGAAAACTAGCCATTTACTTAAGGGTCCCAAGTCTGCTAATGCTCTGCTTATTTCTGTGTGCCCTAGCAGATGCCCTTTGTGGGTACAAAGCCCAGATTGTTGGCAGAGTTCACAATTGGCAAATGATCCCAGGATAAAAGTGGCTCTTTGGGGTTCTTTCCTCCCTGGAGTTGTGGTGGGCAGAATAATGGTTCCCCAAACATGTTCAAATCCTAGTCCTGGGAAATGTAAATAAATTATCTTTCATGGCAAAAGGGTTTTTGCTGATGTGAATAAGTTAAGGACTTTGATACAGGGAGATAGATTATCCTGGATTATCTGGGTAAGTCTGTTCTAGTCACATGAGTCCTTAAAAGTAGAGAACGTTCATGGCTGAGGACAAAGATGTGATGATGGAAGAATGGTCAAAGAGATGCTAGATTGCTGGCTCTGAAGGTGGAGGAAGAGAGTCACGAACCAAGGAATGAGGAGTAGCTTCTAGGAGCCAGAAAAGGCAAAAATATGGATTCTCCTCTAGACCCTCCAGAAAGAAATGCAGCCCTGCTGACATCTGTTTTATCCCAGTGAGTCTCTATTCTCACAGTTGCACAAGATAAATACGGGTTTTAAAGCCACCACATTCTGGTTATTTGTTACAGCAGCATTAGAAAACTAATACAGGAATCTAGGCCCCTTTAGTTCTTGTTACTGCAAAGGATCTCTGCTTCCTACAGAGAGATAATGTCCATATTTTTGTTTATCTGTTGTAGTTTTTCTGGGTGAAAGTGCTGTTATGCTGCTAAGTACTCATTGCTCCTGGATAATAGCCCACAATTTTTAGTCTCCAATTTTAACTTTGCCCTCACAAACATTCATGAGAAGGAGACAAAGACACTATGTTTATTTCTATTTTATATTTGAAATGAAAGTTCAGGAAGGGTAAATGATATTCAAAATCAGATAATGGATAAGAAGCCAAGTCAAGACTACAACACAGGTACCTACACCCCATTATTCTAGTTCCTATGACCCACGATCAGAATCAAGGACTCCTTTATTTTTTTTCCCCCCAAATTATTTACATATAGTAAAATGCACTTATTTTAAGTGTACAATTTTCTGAATATTAGTAATTTTATGCTGTCATGTAACCTGTACCACAATTTTTTTGATCATTTCCTTCATGTGTTTCAGGTAGTTATCTCTTCTGTTAGAGTGCTTGATATGCTTAACATGGACATGAATTCTCTTGGCAAGAACCTTGCCTTAACCTTGTTAGTTTACCCAGAACACTGAGGTTATGCATGCTGGGTAACACTGCAGACTCTTCTGGCTTTGCCATGGTAACATTGGTGGGGCATTCCCTTGAAAGTCTACAGTATCACTTTCCTTGTGCATTCACACATGTGGCCAAAGGAACAGCTCCATGCTTTCTAATAGGTTTAGAGAAAATAGAATGGGTTCCTTCCCTCTTTCCCTTTGTTTTCGCCATTTTGGCAAATTATTGGAAGATGGTAATTCAGGCCGAAGTCCTAATAGCCTTTTGACTCATCCTGTGGTGCTTGATGAATCAAGATGTTTTGTGCTGGATACTGACAATGAATACAAACTACCTGCTGTATTCTGGCTCCCAATCTTTAGTGGGTTTTAAAGTATATTCATATTGTAGCCAGTTGAGATCTTGTCACAAACATATAAATTACCATTAACACCTGCTTATCATCATATTATAAAAAATATAAATCATGCCCCGTCGGTGTGGCTCAGTGGTTGAGCATCGACCCATGTACCAAGAAGTCACTGGTTTGATTCCTGCTCAAGGCACATGCCCAGGTTGTGGGCCTGATCCTCAGTGAAGGACATGCAAGAGGTGGCCAATCGATGTTCTCTCTCATCGATGTTTCTATCTCTCCCTCTCCCTAAAAATCAATAAAGAAAAATATATGTGTGTGTGTGTGTGTGTGTGTGTGTGTGTATAAATCATTATTAAGGACTACAGATTCCATTTGCAAGCTGGTGCCAATTTCATTTTGCCTGGCAGTTGGGCTCTACTACTTTATTTTTTATCTTTGTTTAACAGTTTGAGGAAATGTATTTATTATAGAAAAAAAAGGGATTCTAAGAAGAATAATTGTGTATTTATATGGTGGCCATTTTTTCTTAACATTAAATGTCGATTTTCATTTTTGTGCCTTTTGGTTTCTTTCTAGGAGACAAATTCTGCTTGGCTCTGCTTCCGCTCTTCTTTGCTTCTCACCCAAATGCATACAAAGGAATTAAAGTCAATCCAATTGTCAGAGACTATATAATTCAGACTCTTGGGCTCTCGTAGAATCTCAAATATAAGAGCGGAGGAAAAAGAAAATTCAGGAAATACTGGCTAATCAGACAAGCACCTTTGCCCATTTGGTGTCCACCTCTGTAGCCCTTCCCCCAAGGATTTCCTGATTACAGGAGTGTATGCCACAAGATCTGTTTTGCCACAGTTTTCACTCTGACTACATTTTCATTTGAGAAGGACTTTCCCCCAAAATAAAAACAGTTATTGCTGCCTCAGTCTACCCAGCTTTCTGGAAGCCTCTACCATGCAAACCAAGTACTAACTGTGTACCACTCTCACACTGAAGCACTGACTAAAGCAGTGGAAAAATTATAGCAATTTAATAGGATATTATATCCTTTGGCCACAGAAGATAATCATTTTTGATGGATTTACAACTTGATAGATTAACCTTATATTCAGGAACTTTGTCTACCTCTCATCATCAAATTAGCACACATATACAGTGTAAAAAATAGATACAGTAAGAACTTGAAACCAGTGACAGAGAGTTATGACTAATGAAATGATCATTGGATTATGTGTGGGTGGGTTGGTTACACATCTCTTCCTCTTTGTTAACTAAAAAACCAAACACCCCATAAGTGACTGGTTTGACTTATATCTTAAGATCTGTAAGGAATATCAAAGTGTGAGAGCATTTTGGGGAGAGACTATGAATAGATATTTTTCCAAAGAAGACATACAAATGGCCAACAGACCTATGGAAAGATGTTCAACATCACTGATCATCAAAACAATGCAAATTAAAACCACAGTGAAATAACACCTCACACCTTTCAGAATGGCTATTATCAATAAATCAACAAAAAAGTGTTGGAGAGGATATGGAGAAAAGCCCTCGTGCACTGTTGGTGTGATTGTAAATTAATATAGCTATTATGGAAAACAGTATTGTGGTTCCTCAAAAAATTAAAAATAGAATTACCATATGACCCAGCAATTCCATATATGGGTATTTATCTGAAGAAATCCAGAACATTAATTTGAAAAGATATATGCATCCTGTGTTAATTGCAACATTATTTACAATACCCAAGATATGGAAACAACCTAGGTGTCCATCGATAGATGAATGGATGAAGAAGATGTGGGACAAAAGTAGGTTTATAGTTGTTTGTATGGAAAATAATGCAATAATTATTAATAATACAATAATAACTGTTTTCAGTACTCACAGCTAAAAACGGACTTATACCCCATCCTGTAAACAATGGCCATAAAAAAGAATGAAATCTTGCCATTTGCAACAACATGAATAGAACCAGAGGGTATTATGCTAAGTGAAATAAATCAGTCAGAGAAAGACAAGTACCATATGGTTTCATTTACGTGTCTAATCTAAAAAAAATAATAAATAAAACACAAACATACTTATAGATAGAGAACAAATTGATGGTCCTCAGATGGCAGGAGGGTTAAGGGGTTGGGGAAAAGTTAAAGGGATTAAAAAGTACAAATTGGCAGTTACAAAATAATCATGGGGATGTACAGTACAGCATAGGAAATATAGCCAATAATATTGTAACTATGTATGGTGTCAGGTCAATACTAGGCTTACCAGGGTGATCACGCCATAATTATATAAATGTCTGATCACTATGTTGCACACCCTAATATAATATTGTATGTCACCTGTAATTGGAAAATAAATTAATTTTAAAAGGAATAAAATATTAATATTATATAATATTAAATATTAATGTTAAATAGTATAAAAAGATTTATTTTTTATTTTTAAACTTAGCTTTATTGTTGAATGGATTACAGATGTCACCCTCTTTATCCCCTCTTGACTCCCTCCTCCTCACTACCACCCTCCTCTTTCCTTCCCCACACTATTTTCTGTGTCCATTGGTTATGTATATAAGTTCTTCGGTTGATCTCTTCGCGCCACCCTGCCCCCTTCTTTTTGAGGTTCGCCAGTCCAACAACAAATTTGTACTTCCTAATCCCTTCACCTCTTTTGCCCATCCCCCCAACCTCCTCCCATCTGGCAACCAACAAAAAGTTCTCTGTATCTATGAGTCTGTTTCTGTTCTGCTTGCTCATTATGTTTATAGATTCAATTGTTGATAGATATGTATTTATTGCCACTTTATTGTTCATATTTTTGTTCTTCAAGAAGACCCATCAACATTTTATATAGTACTAGTTTGGTGGGGATGAACTCCTTTAGCTTTTTCTTGTCTGGGAAACACTTTATATGGTCATTGATTCTAAATGATAGTTTTGTAGGATAGAATAATCTTGGATGCAGGTCCTTGCTTTTCATTGCTTTAAATATTTCTTGCCACTCCCTTCTGGCCTGCAAAGTTTCTTTTGAGAAATTGGCTGACAGTCTTATGGGAGCTTTGTTGTAGGTAACTAACTGCTTTTCTCTTGCTGCTTTTAAGATTCTGTCTTTGTCTTTAACCTTTGGCATTTTGATGATGATGTGTCTTGGTGTGGACCTCTTTGGGTTCATCTTGTTTGGGACTCTCTGTACTTCCTGGACTTGTATGTTTGTTTCCTTTACCAAGTTTTGGAAGTTTTCTGTCATTATTTTTTCAAATAGGTTTCCAATTTCTTGCTCTCTGTCTTCTCCTTCTGGCACCCCCAAGATGCGAATACTGGTACACTTAAAGTTGTCCCATAGGCTTCTTACACTATCCTCATTTTTTTAAAATTCTTTTTTCTTTTTGCTATTCTAATTGGGTGTTGTTAGCTTCCTTAGATTCCAAATCGATGGTTTGCTTCTTGGTTTTACCTACTCTACTATTGATTCCCTGTAAATTATTCTTTATTTCAGTTAGTGCATCCTTCATTTCTGACTAGTCCTTTTTTATACTCTTGAGATCCTCACTAAGTTCCTTGAAGTTCTCATGAACTTCCTTGAAATCCTTACTAAGTTTATTGAGCATCCTAATAACCAGTGTTTTGAACTCTACATCTGTTAGGTTGCTTGTCTCCATTTTGTTTAGTTCTATTTCTGGAGTTTTGTTCTGTTCTTTCATTTGAGACATGTTTCTTTGTCTCCTCATTTTGGCTGCCTCTCTGTTTCTATATATTAGGTAGAGTTGCTATATCTCCTCAGCTTCCTAGGGTGGCCTGTTGTAGCAGATATCCTGTAGGGTCCAGTGGCACAGCCTCCATGGTCACCCCAGCTTGGCACTCCAGGTGCACCCCCATGTGGGCTATATACCCTTCTGTTGCAGCTGAGTCTTGACTGCTGTTGGCACATCAATGGGAGAGATTTACTCAGGCTGATCAGCTGCAAGAACTGACTGTCTCACTGACCATTTTGGAGGATCAGCTGTGCAGGGTCCCACCACACAGAGCAAGACTTACTTCAGCAGGGCTCTGGTACCCACTAAGCCCACCCCTTGAGTGTGTCACTTGTGGAGGTGGTTAGGTGGTGATGCTTTGATGTAGTCTGAAGCTGTCCACTGGGTGTGCTGGCTCTTGAGCAAGATCAGCCACTGCCTGTGTTCTACCCAAGGCCACCAGGCATAAGCTACAAAGCAATCTGCAGATGGCTGCTTCTTATCCTGGGCTTAGAGGTACGCAGGCAAAGCCAAGCTGTGAACCAAGGCTGACTGCTTCTAGTGCCAGGCCTGGGGCCACTTTGTAAGAGGTGTGGGGCTTGCTGAGGTCAGATGCTGATTGTTTGAGAGAATTGAGGAAAATATGAAGCAGGATCCAAGACAGGCCAATCCTATGGTGAAGCCACTGGAAACAGCTTGGGTGGGCCCGAAAGTTGGGTGGGTCAGAGTCTCAGGGAATCACCAGGGCGGAGCAAGCAGTGTAAGCCAGGTTGCTGGAGTCCCAGATATAAAGCCCTTCTGCCTGCCCCCTTGGGGGGGGGGGGCGGTGCTCACCTAAGGACCAACAGCCTCCTCCAAAACGTCTATCTGGGAGAAAGCTGCCTCTCCAGCTCTCACCCTGTTGCCAAACAACTCAGTCTTCCCCATATATCTGTGATGCCTTTCCAGCTGCCTGCCCTGTGTTGAAGCCTGGAGAGAGCAGGTTCAAGTAAGTCTGTGCGGGCCATTTAAGAGGAACTGTCTGGGGCTCCAGCAGCCTCAGCCTCCCCCAGCCACAGTTCCTGTTGGTTTTACAGCCAGAAGTTAGGGGTCTTCTCTTCCTGGCACTGGAACCCTGAGCTGGGCACCTGGTGTGGGACTGGGACCCCTCAGTCCTCAGGAAGGACCTTCCCAGCCGAGGTGTCCTCCTGATTTTTATCCACCACACGTGGGTGTGGGACCAGCCTGTCCGCACCTCTGCCCCTCCTACCAGTTGCCATGTGGCTGCTTCTTTAGTTTCATAGTTGTAGGACTTCCTTTCAGCCCAATGTCAGGTGGTTCTGAAGGATGGTTGCTTTGTAGTTTAGTTGTAATTTTGATGTTGTTGTGGGAGGAGGCGAGTATTGCATTTACCTACGCCACCATCTTGACCAGAAATCAGCATAAATAAAATATTTAAATAAATATTGACTGTAGTGCAATTCAGATACTAACCACCCAGAATTAGCACCCACTCCAGAGGTTTGGGGCACAGTCCCCAATATCACTGCCCTTATATGAGGTCAACTATAAGTTTGGGGGACCCCAGGCTACCCACACTTCTGACCAGTTAGCTTCAAATTCAAGAGTGCCCCTACCACCCCCCTTAGGTGCGGTTATTCACTCAAATGAGTCGTGGAACTCAGGAAAGTGCTATGCTTATTATTACAGTTTCATTATAAAGGATACAAAGCAAGACCAGTCAGGGAAGAGACATAATAGGGTGAGACGCAGGAGGCTGCCCCCGCCTCAGTGTGCAGGTTCCTCACACACACGTGAGGGACTGAATCACTGGCCGTAGGACTGAAGCCCATCCACTCCGTCTTCCTCACCCAGCGGTCTGGAGGTGGCCCAAAGCATTTGAACCCTGGGTCTGAGTCAGGAGTGGAAGAGAGGATCGACCCCTTTTTAGAGCCCAAAGGGTGACCATTTCCACCTTGTCTCTGACATAGTCCCTGAATCCTAGGCTAACTTCTTCAAAGAATGGGTAGTCCACAGCCTTGTTTTCTACATCTGTCCAATTTCCTCTCATGCTCTCTGACCTTTTAATATGTCTTCCACATTAAAATGCACTAAATGAGCCCCGCTCCCTCTAGCTGTGGGGAGCAGGGGTTGGAGGCTGGCCTCTGGGCAGGCCTGCTGGGGGGCTTCTGTTCCCTCCATGGGAGTGGGAGCCTCCCCTGAGGCTGCCTCCCTGCCTCTGTCAGAGAGGAAGGTTGTGTCTGTCCAAGATGAGGTCCTGGAATCTCAGCACAGGATGTCCTTCTGCCTGAACCTTTACCTCCTTCCCTGAGAGTTAGGAACAAAAGAATAATTCCTCTTACATTTAGATGCTGCTGATGGGGGAAGGGTGATAAGAGATGAGGGTGGAGGGAATGTTCTTAGTAATTGGAGTATTTGGCTGATTGGTAACTGTTTACAGCTTGTTTCTTTGCAGCGCATACCCCTTGAAATCATTTTCTTTGTAAATGTTAAAAGCCACATTTAAAAAAAACAACAACCTTGATTACTCTCCTTTATACTTCAATCAGCAGCATGTCAGCCTCTGAAGAAACTGTAATTCCTCCACCATGCCTACCGAGGAGAACATTTAGGCCACGTTTTAAAAAATTATCTTGGTAGGGGTCTCGAGAACAACTAGCAATTAAAATCATCTATTTTCTACTCTTCACAACATAAACATGGATGCTTGACTGATTTCACAGGCTCGGGCTCAGCTTTGCTCTGAGAACCGCTTCAATCCTGCAGCACTTGGAATCACCGGAGCATCACTGTGTCGGCCGGCAGCTGTCAGTGCTGCTGGATCCATTGCTGCATCATTACCGTTAGGGCTGAACTTGATGCCTTGTCCTGTGCACATGCTTCTGGGAGTCACCAGGACTCCCCTCCAGTCTCCACTGCTCAGGACTAATGTCACCATAAGAAACCACCTGGCCGGGGAGGTGCTGGCAGGAGCCCTGGGGCCCCGTGCTCTCCCTGGCCCCCAACCACAGCCCTCAAGGTGATTTGCCTAAAGATGCTATCCTCTCAGGATTATTCTTAGAGCAACAGACTCCCAGAACCATAAAATGCCACAGATAAAAGGGAATGAGGAATCACTGGGTCCAACCCCTGTGAATTTTCCAGATAAACAAATAGAATCTCAGAGAGACTCCACTAGCTAGTGATGGCCATGAGCATATTTAAGATCCCTGAATCCTTAGGCCAATCTCTCCCCTAGATGGTCTTTGTGGGTGGAAATTATGTTAAACGATTTCTCTCTTGCAAAAGCAAGGTGATCAATTTGCACAGCAGCTCAGGTATGATCTGATTTTTAGGTATGATCTAGGCAGAAGAACAGACTGGAGGAGTCCCTGAGCTGCAGAAGATGCTTCGTGTGAGTGGGTGGCTGGCCCGCATCACCTCTTCCCCATCTACCGTCCTAGAGGGGACCACTGAGGATTGGGGGCGAGGCCTACAGCAGGGCCAGGACTGGTCTGAGGTGGGAGAGGCGCCTCATTGCTCATCAGGCACTTACTCTCAGACCCTCAAAGGCAGCTAACCTGACATTTTACATCCTAGATGCCTCTATTGCCTCCCCCTTATTCCTAGTGATACCCCAAGGGGTGCAGGCACAGGGGATGAAAATGGCAAGGGGCAGGAGCACCTGGACAGGGCATTGGCACCTGGAAGAATCACCAAGATGAGACAAAACAGAGAAGATACATCCCCAGAGAAGCCAAGCTCACCACACCTGGGTCCTGGGTGAGTCAGGAATGGGAGGGCGGATCCCCAGTAAGAGCACCTCCGTGACCATTTCCACCTTGCCTCAGACACTTGTCATCCCTGAATTCTAGGCTAAACTATCATTCCAGGGTCAGAACAATGACTGCAGAGGCAAAGACCTTCAGGCAATCCAAAAGCAGGGGACGCCGGGAAGAACAACTGAGTGTCCCCTCTTGCCAAAACACACTGGGATATGGTAACCGCTCACTCCAGCAAAATGTCTTAAGTGGCTGGTAAAACCTAAACTAAAACTGAAAGTTCAGCAACACTCCCAATGTCTGAGCTAATGTTTTAGACTTTGTTTTGTTGTGCATAGCAAGTGATGGGGACCCCAGGGCCCCCTACCCCCACGAGCAGTCTGCACTTAAGAAAAGTAAGTGGCTTGGATTTATTAGAAAACAAATAGGTTAATAGTTTATGACACTGAAGAACCACTGATAGAAAGGATAGTAAAAAATAAAGCAATAAGTAGTAATAAGAAATTTTGGCAACTTTTATGTGCCTTTAAGCAATTTTTTTCTCTTACCATGATTTTTTTTCTTCCTAATGTAAGAGTGTTTGGGCAAGAATAGTAATGTTTATGAGTTCTAGGGCTATTTTATGTATTTTTTAGAAAAGTGTTTCCAAATTGGGGCATATTTTTCCTTGTTTCTTTAAATCAATATGCTTACTAATGTTTTTATTGCTTGCTTAACAATGTTTTCCATCAATTTAAAATTTTCTCATTGGTTCTGATAAATCTCTGAAAAAATATTGATCCAAAATAAATCTTTCAAATCACTGTTTTTATTGTTAATGTTTGTGCACTCCATGGTGATTTAAATGTGTTTTAAGTTATTTAGTCTACTTTTTTAGTTATTTTGCCTTTTAACCTGATTTACGTTGATTTTCAATCAGTAATCCCCGCTTTACTGTTAAAAATAAGAGTCAGCTCGGGGCGTATTCTGCCTGAATGCTGGTGAGAGGCACGGCGATGCCCGTGGGACACTGGGCTCCAGGAGCTGTCAGGGTAGGTAACACTCGCATCCATGCACACACGGAGCATTTGTTTCGTAGTGCATGGGCTCAGTTCTCCTCTGGACCCTGCATGGGGTTTGAACCATCGCAAGAAGAACCTTTTTCATGCAAATTTCCATGTGATTGTGCACAAGGATCAGAGCTAGAAGCAGACTGAGCTCTCGGGGAGGGGTTAGGGGATGGTACATCACAGAGTTGGGGGTAGCTATTGTCCCAGCTTCTTCAGGTACCTTAGACCGGTCCTGTTACCTCCAGAGACTGTGGCAGAGTGTGTGTGTATGTGTGTGTGCACGTGTGTGTGTGCATGTGTGCATGCGCACATGTGTGTTGGTGTTCTCCTAGCAGTCACCATCAACACGGCAGCATTGAGCCCCGTGGTGTGTCGTTGCAGCCAGGGACCAGCATCACACGAGCTGCCCGGTAGGGAGGAGAGAGCCAGGAGCAGTGGGCGCTGGTGACCGCAGCTAATAAACTGCTTGGTGGCTGCCTTTGAGGTCCCCTTCAGAGACTCCCCAAAATGATCAGGAGACATCAGCATAGCTATGTTCCTTTTCAAGTATGTTTAGGGAACCTCGAACTATTGTTATAGGCAATAAGAAATTGATAATATGCTTTAAATGTTGAAAAACCTCAGTGACCACCTCTTTTAACATTTACTTTACATTGCACCTCACTACCTGGCCTGGGATTAGGACGTTCTATTTTTGTTTTTGTCATTTGGAAGACCTTATCAAGCCACACAGCAGGGGCACAGGTGGTTTGGAATACTAATTCAAGGTGTTGAGGACAAACTTCCAAAAGTTCTCTGATCAGAGTTTTGAAAGCCGTGGATAACAATGGGCAGAGTGTGAAAGTCTTTGGCTGACGGTCCTCATAGCCCTGTGTCCCTGGCCCCGCCTGCAGGGCAGATGAGCTCCAGCAAGGAGAGTGAGGGAGAGAAAAAAGGTTTCCTCCCTGGTTCAGTTGTTACTGAGAAGCTGAATGTTTGACAAACATCATTCATTTAATCCTTCTACAGCCCTGTGGACTAGGTCTCCCTGTTCCCAGCTCACAGTTAAGGAGTTTGAGTGGCACAGTTGGGATTCAAACCCAGATCTCTTTGATTCCAAAATCTGGTTTTTAGCACTGCTTTATATAACTGTCATAATTATGTCCCCTGGAAGCCGAGAGTGTCAGAGAAAGAGCGTGAGGACGTTGGGCAGTCGTGTCCCCCCGTACACTGCCCTTGTGCTGTGTGTAGCTGTGGCTGGTAAGAGCGTGACCCTGTGCACGTGCGGCCCTGCCGTGGCACCCAGAGCTCTGGGTGTCTGTACGCTGACCCACCTCGGGGGTCCCGGCTCCAGGAGCTGGGCAGTGCTGTCTGGTGGGGGCTCTGCCTTCATCGACTTAGGTGTCATGGAGCAAACATCCCAGTGGTCCCAGTGACGATGCTGGTAGTGAAAGTCCTACCCCAGAAAGCATGGCAGAGCCACCCCACAGAGGCAAAACACCTGTTTTCATCAGTGACAGATTTGCCCCGTCCCACTGATGAGCCAGGCTGGGCCCCGTCTCCGCGACTGCGCGGGACATAGGATTTCTAGTTCCCTTGAAAGATAAAACCCTAACAGGAGAAGCAGCAAAAGGGAGTTTGGGACATCAAAACCACTCAGCTCATAAAAACGCACGGAGGGGCCCTGACAGAGCACAGCTGCCATCCAGGCTGAGGTGGAGACCCCGGCAGTAGGAGTCCCAGTGACGAGGGCCGGAGCAGAGCCCACTCTGTCCCAGGGCGGCCCCAGGAGGGCCTGTTCCCCCCACTGCCCACTGTCCAGGGCACCTCCAAGGGAACCGGCGCATCCGCAGGCCACTTTACTCAGAACCTCCAGAAAGCCTCTGTTTGCCGTCAAATGCTCACAGGGACACGAGGCTTTCAAGAAGAGGATGTGATTTTTCTTTTCTTGAAAAAAAATAGAAAAATAAAGAAATAAACCAAACACATGGACGTCCTTCTTTAGGCTCCAGCCATATTGGCATCATTTGGGTCCATGAATGTGCCATGTGCTCCTTCTCACTTTTCAACATGTAGGAACTCTGCATGGAACCCACCTCCTTCCCTCACCAGCCCAAGTCCTGCGCGCCTCAGGCCTCAGCTTCCTGTCACTTTCTTAGGGAAATCTGTGAGCTAAACCAAGTCAGTCCTGCTGTACACCCTGGACTCCAGTCACATATTACACTTGCAATTCATAAATGATGTAATTATTTAATCTTCTTGTGACTATGGGCTGCAGTTTATCCCAATCATTAGCTGTAAACCCATCCCCTGTCCTCGTTCCCCCCCACCACGCCCCACCACGGAGGACTTAAATGTGGGTTTAAATATGCGAGTCTCAGGTGTAGCTGAAAAGCCGGAGTCTGACCTTACACTGCGTCAGAGCAGCGGGCCCTGGAGACACCTCCAACGCCAGGGCTGTGCTCCCCGTGGAGGGGCCGCCCAGCTCTGTCTTGGTTGCTGTTATTTTCCCAGGACCTACATAGTGCCTGGGTCCCAGAAGGTGCTCGATAGGCACTCCTTGCATTACTGAGTGAATGTTGGGAGCCCAGCAGTCTGGGTCACGGGCTGCACAGAGTATCCCCATGGCCGTGGTCAGGATGGCCTGACATCCTGTGTGTGAAACTGTCCTGAGAGTCCTCAGTGGTCCTGACCTTACCTAGGATGGATGACAGTGTGTCTGGACACCTTAGCAGGAGTATCAGTCCATACAAATCCTTCTACTAAATAACAACGTCTTAATGAAGAAGCCAACATTATTTTAAGGGATTCACGTGTTTTAACTTTTACATAGTTTAGCCGCAGGCCTTTCAGACATGTGCTCTGAGCTGGGACTGAAGATAGAAGTTGTTTTTCTCTTGTCTACAGAAAATGGGCTGTCACCAGCCTGTCCTTGCCCCTGCATTTTATGAAGGTCAACACTGACCCTGGACTCTTCTTGAAGAGGAGGGACAGTCCACCTTAATGCTATTTTTTCCCAACAGCTAACACTCAAGTGCTGGGTGAAAATACCTCACTCGGGGCTCTAACTTCCTTCCTCATATAGATTCTAGATTCAGCAGGAATTTACATTAAATTACTTTTTTCCCTTTATTATGAAAGTAATAAATATTCAATTTAGAAAATTCACATAGGCAAAAAGAAGAACATTTAAATCACCATAATCCCAACACCCACAGGTAATTATTATAAATGTTTTGAGGTCATTTCCCCCCCATGAAAATACATACTTTTATATTATTAAAATGAAAGCACACTTGGAGGGGGTGAAAAAAATTTTAATACAGAAAGTGTCGAGTCACCCAGCAGCGCTGGCAAGCGGGAATCGTGGTGATGTGTGTGTGTGTGTGCGTGTCTGTGTGTCTGTGTGAAGGAAATGTCCCAGGTCACGTTGTCCTCCCCTTTGTTCCTCTCGACGGCTACAGCCCCCTTCCTCCTTTCCCAACAGTAATCGATAGCAAGACTCCTTCCGGGCCATGGAGATGTATCCAGCATCCCCCGCTTACCCACGGTTTCACTTTCTGAGGTTTCAGTTACCTGTGGTCCAAAAATATTAAGTAGAAAGTTCCAGAAATAAGCGATTTGTACATTCTCAGTCGCAGACTATTCTGAGCAGTGTGATGGGATCTCTCCGTCCGCTCCATCCTGCCCGGGATGGGGATCCTCCTGCCCAGCGTCTTCACACTGTGGACGCTCCCCCGCCACCTTGAGTGACTCACAGCCATCTCGGTCACCGAAGAGAGAGACCACGTTCACATAACTTTTATTAGAGCTATAATTGTTCTATTTTATTATTGTTATTCATCTCTTTCTGTGCCTAATTTATCAATTGAACTTTATCATAGGTGTGTATGTATAGAAAAAAAACAGTGTGCAGGCTTTGGTACTGAGTTTTCAGGCATCCACTGGAGACTTGGAATATGTCTCCCGAGGATACGGAGGGACTGCTGTGTGCATGTGTATGTATGTGTGTCTACGTTCACATCATTTGCACAGAAGGCTGTTACTGCGCACAATGACCCGAGCCTCATCCCTTCCGCTCACGGTGTGGACACGCGCAGGCGCATCCGCTTCGTTTAAACAACTGTGTGGAGTCCCTCGTATAAACATGTCACATTTTGTTTATTCCTCTATTGTTAACATTTAGGTCATCTCTAATATTTTACTACTCCAACCATTGTGGCAAGAAAACTTGTACATGTTTCCTGTGCACGTCTTCAAGGGTTTCTTCAGATGTGTATTTAGAACTGGGGTTGCTGGGTTGAAGGGTAGAAACATTTCGAGATGCCAAGCTGATGCCCAGGTGGTTTGCCAACAGTACTTCCTCCAGCAGTCTGTAAAGGTTTGCACGTCCGTGGATCTTCCCCAGCACTTGGTATTGTCAGACCTTCACGTGTTTGCCAGTTAGGCCGCAGTTGTATTTCGCTCTCCTTTATCATCACATGATTGCACGTGAATTTTAGCCAATCCTTGTTCTGTAACTGTTTTCTGCACTTAATATATTTGAGGCCCTTCCCACACAAATAAATGTTCCCCCGTGTAATTTTAAGGCACATTATTTTGTGCGGCTATGCCACTGTTCACATAACAAATGGCCTGCCATGAAATTTACACTTAGGTTTCCAAGCCGTGGCCGTTGTTCACGGCACGTGGGAGCTGCTGCAGCAGACGGGGAACGATGCTCTCGGTTCAGACAAACCTGCTCTGGCTGGGACCCACCCAGTGTCCAGTGGACAGGTGCCCCGAGACAACAAGACCAGCACGGACCCTCCAGGGGCTCATGCACAGCAGGAGTTCAGCCCCTGCAGCCAGCTGCTGTTTGAATCCTGGTTCTGCCACTTACTAGCTATGTGGCTTTAGGAAAGTTAAGTTCTCTGGCCTCCGTTTCCTCATGTGTAAAATTGGATATGATAACAGCGCCTACCTCAGAGGGCTGTCAGAAGGAGAATGCAATGTAACGGGTGATTTCAGCACAGTCTGGAATATAATATTATCTAGCATTCATTAAATGCCCACCATTCGAGGCTAATCGAAATAAATTAGAATCTGTGTATCTAAAAAGATCTTCATAGTCAACTCCAATTTGCCTGGATGCAGTAAATGAAGTTCAGAAGAATTGTGACTGGCCCAAGGTCACACAGCTGTTGCTGTCAGTCCAATCTGTGGAAACAGAATGAGGCAGCCACCGTGTGCTTTCTCTGGCTCTTTAAGCCACATGGTGACAAGGACAGTTGGAACGCCACCCTCAGCACGCTTTCATTCCATGGACTCTTGCCGTATGTGGACCAGTCTTGATGCAAATTTGCTGCAGGCACGACAGTCTCAAGCACTTTGAAATCAAACCTTGTTGCCAGACACAGAACTGGAGGTGCAGAGCCCTATGTGTGCTGCTCATTGCCGGGAAACAGGAGAGCCCCGTCCTGCCTGTGGCACCAAGACGTCAGGGGCAGGGGGCACAGCTAAGATATGCAAGTCACCCGGCAGCATGGAACCTTTGTGACTCCAAACAGCTTGTTGCGGTTGCTATGATTTGTTGTCTCCCCGGAACAGGCTGGGGTGCACCTCCCCTCAGTGCCTGCTCAGCCTGGGCCAGGCCCCACACCAGGCAGACAGTCAGGCGGGGTCTCTGAGTGGGGCACTGCCACCCACCAGGGGCCCCGGCCCTTCTTGCACCCCTGACTTACTCTGCTCCATTTCGGAATAACTCCTGGGGTTTCATCACTAAAATGGACAACAGGAGCATTTCCAAAAGTCAATAAATACAGTTTTCCTTTGGGAGTAAATCACTTAGGTATCGAGAAGATTCTCCAGACACAGAAATGAGATTTCTGGACAGTCTGCTTAGCCCTGGTCCACATGCTAGGGTATCCAGGAAAGTCCTCTGAAGACCTGCACACCAGCAGGCGTCTAACTGTCCCCTCCTCTTGTGGTTCCAGTAACAAGTCTGCAACTTGTGTTTCATCAATTGAATAATGTGTCTCCCTTTCAAGACCCTTCAGAAGAAATTAGAATATAGTCTATTTTGTTTATAGTTTCTATTATTTATGTATATGTGTGTATGTGTGTGTAGATTCCTGTATGAATGTATGTATATACATTGTTTAATTAAAAACCTCTCTCACCCTCTTCATAAAACGTTCTCTTTGGAGATCAACTTTGCGATTGAGGGTTGATCACTAAACATAC
Source organism: Molossus molossus (assembly GCF_014108415.1). Lineage (NCBI taxonomy): Eukaryota > Metazoa > Chordata > Mammalia > Chiroptera > Molossidae > Molossus > Molossus molossus. The sequence goes on along the minus strand of NW_023425344.1, from coordinate 105,288,716 downwards.
ATTAAAAAGCCCAAATGCTGAAGTTTTCAACACATTTTAAGACAGTCGGGTTGAGAGTATACCTGAGAGAGAAGCAGGGGCGGAGTTGGAAGATGGGGGCCTGAGAGAAGTCCGGTGTCCTGGGAGGTTGGGGTGTGGGGGGCCCAGGGTGAGAGAGAACAGCCAGGGAGGGAGGGAGCCCAGCGACACTCGGTCACGCGGGGTGGAAGCTGAGACAGTGACTCAATTGCTTCCAACGTTTCCCTTAGAGACTGAGGCAGATTCTTCGGGAGCTGCTCTGCCTGTAGCTGGTGAGGAGAAAGAAGCTTCCAGCGTGCAGCGCTAGAGAGGCTCCCTGAGGACCCTGCAGTTGCAGCCTTGCCTGGCCTCCCACGTCCCCGCTGAGGCACCAGACGTGTGGGTGCAGTCACCTGGGACCCTCCAGACCACGTGGTGGCCAAACCTAAGTGACACCAGGCAACGCTGCATGAGAGAAGAGCCACCCGCCGAGCTTACGCGAATCCTTGGCCCACAGAATAGATCCCAAGTGGTGCTTGTCTCAAACCACTGAGTTTTAGGGTGATTTATGAGCATCAGTAGATCACCAGAACAAGTAACCTCCTCTAACACTGAGCATACCACATCCTAGACCTGCCGTTCCACTCCTGGACAAAGACCCAGCCAAGTCTGTGTCTGTTTGCGCCAAAAGGCATAGGCAGGAAAGGTCAGAGCAGCTCCATATTCAAAACAACCCCAAACTGAAAACAACCCAAAACAGGCAAGATGAGGACGGTCTATCTGCTAGAGTGGGCGGATGTGACCAGAAAGGAGGGGGCGGAAGGTGGCAGAGAAGCCTGCTGGACGGTTTGCAGCCTGGCTGGGGAAGTCCCAGTTGTCCGGTGCAGAGTGTGACACCCCTTATCACAGCTAAGTACCCACTGGAGAGGAGGCACCCAGTGACGCCTCCCGCCTCCCATGACCCCCTGTGAGCCCACCCCCCTGGGCCACCAGACTTGACTCACACGTGTTTGTTCTCATCATTGAGGCTCCGGGCCTCTTCCACATAAGAAACCGGTGTGTAAACAAGTAGTTACTGTGCAACCAGACAGTCAGTGCTGTATTCCAGGTTTGCACACCACTTTTGTGTTGGTCACTCGACTATACACACCTGTCTTCTGTTCCCCTTCTAGGAAGAAAACTCCTTGAGGGCAGAGACTGTTGTACTGACGTGAATTTCCACAGGATCCAGCACGAGGCCTTGTGTGCAAGTACTTCAAACTCTTTTTTTTTTAATCCTCACCTGAGGACATTTTCACATTTATCTTCAGATAGAGCAGGAGGGAGAGAGGGAGAAAAAAGAGAGAAACAACGACGTGAGAGAGACACATTGACTGGTTGTCACCCACTTGACCTCAACCAGGGCTGGAGACAAACTGCAACTGAGGTACGTACCCTTAGCAGAAACCGAACCCAGGCCCTGGCCAGTTTGGCTCAGCAGTTGGAGCGTTGGCATGTGGACCAGACACACACACACATACATGCAAACACATACTCACAGTTAACAGAATTCCAATTGTACATGAACTTCATCGACTTTTTATCATTAACTATATTTTATCAACCAATTAGAAGTAATATTGTGTGGGTGGGGGTGTCATGGAACTTATAAATGCTCTAGTGTAGGTACAGATTTTGATTATTTCTAATGAGAAAAAAAAGTCACATGTGAGATTTATCCAGCCAATAGAGGGCATCCTTCACCTTTATGGGACTTGAGTCTTTGGGAGGTGGGGTGGTGTGTGAAGACGCTGAGATGTATTAAGTGGGCTTTTTGCTGTAAGTGGCACTATGGTGGCAGGGTGGGGGTGGGGGCATTGGTAGCTAGAAAATTAACATATCAAGAATGCTAAAGTGTCATATCCTTTTTGCATAGAAAGTGGACTTTCATCAATTTTATCTTCTCAATTAAGTTCTGGTTCTGCCTAGATTGACCTGAAGTTCTTAACCTATTCCCCCAGCCGTGGCACACAGCCGAGAGTTTGGATTGACACACAGATTGCATCTATTTTCCAAAGAGTTTGTTACTGTGACAGATTATACCTGGGGGGATGAGTAATTCTAAATAATTCCACCAGAGGGAGCCAAATGACTGCTATAGAACTATTCAACGCAGGTTTGGGTTTCCTCTTTGGAAGGCTGCTTTCTAATATCCATTGAGCTTCCCTCCGCCTCTCCCTCCCCCTTTTCTGCTCCTCCTAAGACATCTTAAAATTCAAGTCACCATAGCACTAGGAATGCATATTTTGTATTTTCTCACTTAACAACCCACAGACTTTAAACAGATAGCACTGTGGTAACAATATGAAGACTCTCTGCCCTCCTAGTAGGGGATAGAAGCATTTGAATCATTTTTTTAAATCTTACCTTGGGAAGAAAATAAAAGTGTGGGTGCTCTGTGAGGAATAAATCCAGGCAAGTATATTGGTGGACTAGGGGATGGGGGTGGGGTGGAGGATGATTTGTCATTGTAAACAATTTAGCCAACGGTGAACTTTTCTTCTTACTCTGAATAGATATGGGTTAGCTCTGCGTTAGAACCACCTAGACAAATACACGCCTCCTGCTGCTGTCTAGCTTCAGACCCGTGAGACTCCGTGAACAGCAGCAGCATTCTCCCATTGGCATTGGCTGTGGCTGGGCATCTATAGTCCAGCACAGCGGGAAATGGCGTATCTGAGTTTCAGCCAAGTTCTCAATACTCACCCTCACCTTTTCCACCCACAGCCTGGGACCAGAGGGTCCTTCTTCTAAGATACCACCCACCTCGTGTATATTATATTATAGCTCCAATTCCATTATGTACTTATTTTAAACCTGACTCCCTAATTAAACTGTCATCTCCTTGAGGGAGGAACTTTGTCTTAATTTTCTCCGTAGTCCAGAACTCAGCAAAGTGTAAGGCTTATATGAAGAAATGCTCAACATCACTAATCATCAGAGAGATGCAAATTAAAACAACAATGAATTTAGAAACTATCACCTCACACCTGTCAGAATGGCCACCATCAACAAATCATCAAACAAGTGTTGGCGAGGGTGTGGAGAAAAGGGGACTCTAGTGCACTGCTGGTGGGAATGCAGACTGGTGCAGCCGCTGTGGAAAACAATATGGTGTTACCTCAAAAAATTAAAAATTGAACTTCCATTTGACCAGGTGATTCCACTTCTAGGAATATACCCTAAGAAGCCTGAAACACCAATCAGGAAGAATATATGTACCCCCATGTTTGTAGCAGCACTATTTACAATAGCTAAGATCTGGAAACAGCCCAAGTGTCCATCAGTAGACGAATGGATAAAAAAGCAGTGGTACATATACACAATGGAGTACTACACAGCTGTAAGAAAGAAAGATCTCTTATCCTTTGAGATGACATGGAGGGACCTGGAAAGTATCATCCTAAGTGAAACAAGCCAAACAGAGAAAGACAAGTATCATATGATCTCACTTATTAGTGGAATATAATGAACATAACAGTCTGAGGAATGGGGTAGTCCCAGAGACGTGGAAGTGGGGTACAGACTAACAATCCCCAGAAGAGGGGGTTGTGGGGGAGAGATAAACCACAGAACTTATATGCATGTATGCATGAACAATGGACATGGACAACAAAGCTGGGGACAGGGCAGGGAGGGAGGAGGAGGGGGGAATCAGTGGGGGGAAAAGGAGAAACATCTGTAACAAAACTTAATTAATAAAAAATAAAATAAAATAAAAAAGAAAGAGTTACTCAATGTCTATGAAATGAATAATAGCTTTATAAACAAGGTGCAAAACAATAAGATCTAAGAGCAAGAAAGTATCTACTATGGGCCTGTCTAAGCACTAGATGGTGTTAAATTTAATACTCAGAAATGCCCAATAAAATAGGTAATAGGTACTACCATTATCTACATTTTAAAGTTGAGAAAACGGTGGTGATTGAGGGGGAGGATTAAGTAACATTCCCAGGGTTGTGAGTGGCTAACCTGAGGCTGGGGTTTGAGCCCTGGGACAGCAGCGGGCATCAGTACACTTGCCGCGGTTCCGTAGAGCAGCACACTTGGGTGAATGTTCTGAGCCAATGAGCGGCTCTGCTCTATGCGGCCATCCATTCTGGGCCCTGCTGTTCCCCAAAGCCTTGTCCTCTGTGTGGTTAGGGCTGGACCACGCTATGTCCAGGCCACACCCAGTAGGAAAGTGGAAGAAAGCATGGGAGAGGCCAACCAACTTCTTCAGTGCCCCAGTTTTGGAGAGAACCGGGTCCCACAGCCACATGTAATTACTGGGAAGTGAGTCTCACTGGACAACCATGCACACACCACAGGTCCGTTTCCCTGGACAGACGCAAAGGAGATTGTGATGGAAGTTAGCTGTCTCCACCACACTCAGTACTCAAGCCTGTGCCAGTCAACACGTTATTAATCACTTTCATAACAATAGATGTGAGTTATCTGCTCATTAAATTAGAGAATGACACCAGTATGGAAAAGAGAAAAAATTTACATTGGATGATAGATGAGGATTTTTTAAAAATTTATAACCTTAGGCAATGTTTTCTTAGATATGACATCAGAAACATAACCAACAAAAGAAAACATAAACTGAACATCATCAAAATTAAAATCTATTGTGTTTCCAAGGACACCATAAAGAAAGTGAAAAGAAAACCCACAAAATGGTATAAGATATTTGCAAATTATATATCTGATAAGAAACTTGAACTTAGAATGTATAAAGAGCAATTGCAGCTTGATTATAAAAAGACAAATAACTCATTTTTTTTAATTGGCAAACTATCTGAATAGCTATTTCTCCAAAGAAAATACACAAATGGCCAATAAGCCATGAAAAGTTCTCAGCATCATTGGCCACCAGGGAAATGCACATCAAAGCCACAAGAAGATCCACTCCGCACCCACTGGGACACTTGTGACAGAAAGGACAGACCATGACAAGTGTGAGCGAGGGTGTGGAGCAGGAACTCTCAGACACTGTTGGTGGGAGTGAAAAACGGTGCAGTGCTTTGGAAAACAGTCTGGCAGTCCTCAAATATTTAAACTTAAAAGTTTTCATGTTCAACTCCTAGGTATTACCCAAGAGAAATAAAACCAAATGTCCCCACAAATACTTATAAACAAATGTTCATAGCGATATTACTCATAATAGCCAAAATGTGAAAACAACCCAAATGTCAACCCACTGATGTGATATATCAGAATGCTGGAATATTATTTGGGAAAGAAAAGGAGTAAAGTATTAACACCTCTATCATACTAATGAACAATGAGCTGAGTGAAAGAATCTGGTCACATAGGACCACATATTGCATGATTCCAATTATATGGAATATGTACAATAGATAAATCTATAGAAACGGAAAGCAGATTAATGGTTGCCTAGAGCTGGGGGGATAGGAGACTGGGGCGGTGACAGCTAATGGGTGTGGGGTTGCTTTGGGGGATAATAAAAATGTTCTAATATTGATTGTGGTGATGGATATAGTGTGCAACGAGTATACTAAATATACCAAATGGCATTGAATTTCACATTTCACGGAAGTGACTTGTATATGGAATGTTAATTCATTCTCAATAAAGCCATTAAAAATCATAAGCACCAGAATAAAGGGCCCACACTAACAGGATTAAATTGACCATCACTTCAAGTACTATCCGGCTTGCAGGATGAGGCAGCCTGGCGGGGCCATGACTCCCAGGAGGGGCAAGGATTTCAGCACATCCTAAGCCCCTTACGAACGAACAACACGAACAACACGGCAGGGCGGCCAGAGCCCTTAAACGCGAGTCCAGGGTTGTCCTCTCCCGACAGCTTTCAGGACTGTTAGGAGCTTTGCAGTGCTCTGGAAAACAGTCAGCAAAGACAGCGCTTAGAGCTCACTATTAGGAAAAATAAACAGGAACAACTGAAATCTTTTTTAAAATATGTTTTTATTGATTTTTTTAGAGAGAGAGGAAGGGAAAGAGATAGAAACATCGATGTGAGAGACAAGCACGGATCTGCTGCCTCCTGCACGCCCCCTCCTGGGGACCAAGCCTGCAACCCCGGCAGGTGCCCTGACAGAAATGGATCCGGGACCTCTCAGTCCAAGGGATCCGGAACCTCTCAGTCCAAGGGATCCGGGACTCTCAGTCCATGGGATCCGGGACCTCTCAGTCCAAGGGATCCGGGACCTCTCAGTCCATGGGATCCGGGACCTCTCAGTCCAAGGGATCCGGGACCTCTCAGTCCAAGGGATCCGGGACCTCTCAGTCCATGGGATCCGGGACCTCTCAGTCCAAGGGATCCGGGACCTCTCAGTCCAAGGGATCCGGGACCTCTCAGTCCAAGGGATCCGGGACCTCTCAGTCCAAGGGATCCGGGACCTCTCAGTCCATGGGATCCGGGACCTCTCAGTCCAAGGGATCCGGGACTCTCAGTCCATGGGATCCGGGACCTCTCAGTCCATGGGATCCGGGACCTCTCAGTCCATGGGATCCGGGACCTCTCAGTCCATGGGACGGCACTCAATCCACTGAGCCACTCGGGCCAGACATGAATCAACTCAAATCTGAAAGGCGGTTATTGCTCAGGCTGCTGGGTCAGAGGAGTCTCTGGCCTCCGGTCTTCAGACCCACTGGTGTCAGGCCTGGTTGTGGCTAATAGCCCCGCTGTGGGGGGCCGCCCGTGTCTGATTGGGGTCCGCCCGCGTCTGATTGGGGGCTGCCCGGGGCCGGGAGTGAAGCTGGCTCAGTGCAGGGCTGTTGGCTGGGGGTTGCCCTGCAGTCCAGCTGCCAGGCTTCCTGTGGATACCAGTGAAAAAGGAAGTCGGGTAGTCAGGAATCAAACGGTTTGTAAAAAAGAAAACCAAAATCATAGTAGGTAATATATTTTTAAAATCTTTCCAATTATGCTTTCTTATCAGTAAGCCAGTCTCTCGCTCCCTGTGCTTCCTAAAACGACAGCTTTACTTTTGTTCATTTGCACTCCACCCCTCACCAAAAATAATCTGAGGACAAGATGGAAAGGTCAGCCATGGACCTACTGTCACTGCGGAGGCTAGGTCGGGAGTTCAAATGTGGGTCCCCTGACAAAGAAAACAGAATTACTCAAATAATTCTCACATTTGGGAAGGAGAAAACAAACTACATTTTCAAGATATAAAAGATTTAGTGATACAACCGCCAACAGAATTTTCTGACATAAATCTTTGTTTTCGAGGATCAAATCTAGACAGTAGAAAATAACTTTTTAATAAAGCAGAAAAGGCATTTTATTTTATTTTTATGTGTTGCTCAGAGGTTGCTGATCTTTTTATTATTTCCACCAGAGTTCCACATTGTCAAAAATCAGTTTAAACAGCTTAATTTCTGCTGTAATTCAGCCACAAAAACTAAAAACAAACAAACAAAATCCCAGCAATTATTTATGTACCTCTTATATGTTAGCACTGGGGTGAATGAAAGAAGAGAAACCAGAAAATGAGAAGGGCATTTGTCTTCTAGAAACTTCCCTGGGAATGAACAGTACACACAGGAAATCACTTGAAATCTGAAACAGTAGAAACTTAGACACTAGGGCGGGTGGCAGGCAGGGCCGGTACCTTGTGGTGTGGGAATTCCAGAAGGAGAGATCAGGGAGCACCACAGTGGGAAATAAAGAGGGTCAGAATGAAGGTCTGGAAACCCACTCCTGAGCTCTGACCAGCCTCCTCCATAAAGAGGGCAGGGGGCTCACACCTATCCAGGAAGGCTGGTCTTGTGCCAACCAGGCCAGGGAGCAGAAATGCCATGTCATAGGCCTCATTACAGGACAGCCATCCCCCACAACAGATGCAACCCCACTCAAACAAGAGAGTTTGGGGACAAAGGAGACCTAAATCCCTTGGCCAGCCCCAATCCCCGCCCCTCTCGGCACTGCCTCTGCCTCAAGGGGCCAGGTGGCACCCAGGGCAATTCTACCATGCACCCCTGGGAACTGGCATTTTTAATCTGCTCAACTGCAAATGTGAAAACGTCTTACGTCCATCAGCCAGGCAGGCAGGGAGACAGCACAGACGGCCATATGCGCCAGTGTTGCTTAGCAGAAGCTGAGAAAGCACAACCCGAAAGCAACCTCCTGCAGAATGACGGGCGTTCACGAGGAAAGAAGCAAATGTGGCAGCACTTCTGGGTTTCTCTGCTTGGTCGTGATGGTGGGGTCCTGATGGCCAGGGGCTGCATGTCTCTTCTCCGTCTCCAAACTATTTCATACGAACCCTATCTACTCGCAAAGATTAGGACAATGCACATAAAGTGTTCATGCCTGATATCTGGCACATAGAAATTTCATTAATACTATTATGACAGTGTTGATTTCTATTATTTTCAGTCCCTTTATCTGGTATTTCTAGTTCCTCTACCCTTCTGGCAATGTTGCAAATCTGTGTCTTCTGAGATAAAAGGGAAGAAGTTTCAACCACACCACTGGCACATCAACGTCTCAACAACAAGTCAATAGGTGGCCTGAACACACCTGGAAAGCTGACAGATATTTCAATAAACCCAAGGATGTCACTTCCAGATGGCAATGCAGTCACATCACTTGGTTGACCCTCCTGTCACTCTACCTCGCCATGAGGACGCAGGAGGGGGCGTTTCCTGTGTTCTCTCTCAGCCTCCCACCTTTCCCACTTCCCCCAGGGCCTCCTCCCCGGTGCAGCCCCAGGCACAACAATCGGCCATTTGTTACAAAGGGTCTTCGGGAGGCAGAACAATGACCCCCTGAACATGCCGCCCCCCCCCCCCCCCCCCCCCATCCCTGGGACATGTGACTGTGTTATGTTCTATGGCGAAGAGGGATTAGGTCACAGACTGAATTGGGTTGTTAATCTGCTGATTTTAAGAAAGATTATTCCAGATGATACTAGTGGGCCCTAAGGTCACAAGGTTTTTAGAAGTGGAAGCAGGAGGAGAGACATGGAAGGAGATGGGACTAAGGGAGAATGGCAGGGGTGTAGTGTCGCAGGCGGCTGTGGAGATGGAGGAAGAGGCAGTAAAGCAAGGAATGTGGACGGTCTCCAGACATTGGAAAAGGCAAAGAAATAGATTGACCATTGAGCCTCCCGGAAGGAAGGAGCCCTGCTGACACCTTGATTTTAGTCCAGTGGGACCTGTGTCAGGCTTTCAACCTACAGACTGCAAGACAATAAATTTGTACTGTTTAAAGCTCCAAGTCTGAGGTCGTTTGCTATGGCAGCCACAGAAAACTAACACAGGGTCTTTCTGCTCATAATCTGATGACATTATTCTGCCTCTCAAGAGGTATTTGTTACAGAGGTGTCACACATGACTTTTCATGTATCCTGATGGAACAGGCTAAGCCCTATGCCCTGCGAATATGGGTACAAATTGTCATCACACATGAAACTCTCAATGAGAGCCTGCCCTAGGAAGACAGAATGACCAGGGACTTAGTGGAGCCTGAGTCGTGGGCATGTTCAGTTGTCCATAGCACCCATGTTCTGCCTCACAAACCCTTCAATTCTTCCCAACCTCGTCATCACCACAGACCCCATGGGCCCCAAGGCTTAGGAGATCATGTATGTGTGTATTTTCAGCTAATTTTCTTATTTTTATTCATTAGAGATACATATGACTTCCAACCAAAGCTTGTGATTAGCGTGAAGTAGCCAGAGCTCCCATAATGAGTTCACAGAATTCCAGGCAGAAACAAAGCCAGGAAGCTTTAGAAATCCCTCAGTCTGATCCTCAGTAAATGTTGGTCTTCTTTAATATTTAAAATACTTGGTGAAGCTCCATTACCACTTCTATGGCTTTGGAAAATGCCCTGGATTGAGAAACTAAACAATATGTTATCTGTGTGATGCTTTCAGATCCAGAACTTTAATCCTCAGTATCTAACTCCTTTCACCCAGTGTTATCTCCACGTGCCTCTCAGCTCTGTGGATGGGACACACTCTTTTCATTGTGTTGAGAGATTCACTTCAAGCTCAGCTTAGATTCTGACCTGTTCAGCGATGGTGACATCATTGTGAGCCTTGGGGACCTCATAATCTGATACAGAAGTGTCCTCCAGTCTGTCCCTGGGAAGGAATGTGCTGAAGACAAATTCCCTGGAATCTCTTTTTATGGACCAGATGCTCCCACTCCAAAAAGAGTTAAAGCACATGCTTCTGGCTCTCAGGAGTGTAAACTGTGGAAAACAGTTCGGCATTACCTACTGAGGTTAAAGACATACATACTTTATGACCCAGAAATTCCATTTCTAGGTTTATACTCTAAGCAATGTCCTCACCCGTGCATGAGAGATGAGTGCAGACTGCTCATCACGATATTATCCATAACAGTCCAAACTGGAAACACCTATGGGGCAATGTTTTCTAAAGCAGTGTGTTCATACAATGTAATGCATGAATGTTGCTACATGGGTGTATCATATATATTAGTGATGAATAAAAGAAAGCAGACACAAAGGAATGTTCTATGATTCCATTCACATAATATTCCAAAAGCAGATGAAGAGATAGTGTTTAAGTATTCAGACTTAGGAGACAAAATTATAAAGAAAAGGAAAGAAATAGTTACCACAGAAGTTTAATAGTCATTACTCCTTGGGGCCAGGAAAAGGAAGGTGGCTGGGAGGGGCCACAAGAGGGATCCTGGGCTCTCCCCACGTTTTATTTCCTCACAGTGGTGGTGCTTGTCTTGTGGAGAATTCCTGAGATTGTATTTGATTCATTTTTCTCTCTGTGTGCTATAGTTCATTCTTTTAAAAAGAAAGTTTAATTTTTTTATTCTGAACTACTTCCCTAAAAATAAATTCCTTACATGTGAACTGTTCTTAGTTTTGTTCTTCCACTATAACATATATTTGTAAGCCTAAGAGAACATTTGAAGAAAATCAGAAAAGTGGGGAAAATATCGCCTTTAATTCTTTCTCCCAAAGACAAACACTGTTAACATTTTGATTTTTCTCTATGAATAGCTTTGGATATTTTTATTTTTGATTGTAGATGACCATATTTATTCAAATCCATATTTTAATATTTTTCACTTAACATTATTTCATAAACATTTTCAAACTAATTACAAACACTCTGCATGATTATTTCAATTACAACATATTTCAACTTGAAAAGCACTTAGATAATTTCCTCTTTTTTCTCTGTAAATAGTGTTATGGCAAAATATTGTGTTTAGCTTTTTACATATTTCTAATTATTTCCTTAGAATTCATCCCTGAAAATGGAGTTTCTAGAGTCTAAAATAGTACCTTTCTAAGGCTCTTATCCAAAACATGTCCCTTTTCCAGAGTCAGAATTTAAAGAGCTTAATGAGTCTGAACTGGCTCCTCTTAAGTTGTTTCCAATAGCTCCTCCCAGAGCACGACAGTGGATTTATGTGGGGCCTTTCTCTGTGGGCCTCTCATAGTGCATTTACGTCGCAGTAAACAGCAGCCTCAAACTATTGCCCAGCTTCCTTACCTGTGGGCTGTGAGCCCTGACAGGGATGGTAAAGTGTGAAAAAAATAGCTCCTCCCAGAATTGGGTCAGTTGGTCTATTGCTCTCCCCAAACTGCTGCTCTAGTCCAATGACAACCTTCAAGTTGAGCTCATGTTCCTTTCTCTACCTTCCCACTGAGATGTACAGCTAGGGTGTACTTTGGTCATTCAGTCAGATTCTTTATTTAAAGGAGCAGACTCATCAGAATTCTCTATATGCTTAGTGCAGCAATTCCAGCAAAGTTTTAGAGTCCTCATTGGAAAATTAGAATGTTAATACCTATTTTTGAACAAATATGCAAGTATAAATGATATAATGCATAAGAAGTATTAAGTATAGTGTCTACCACATCACAGTCTGTCTACAGACACGAGCGCCCTTCCATCCTTTCCTTCTGGGACTCATTGTTTCCCTAGTGGTGAGAGGATCAACAACAAAAGAGAAAGAGGAAGTAAATATTCAGGAAACAAAAGAAGACTGTAGAAGTCATAACTTCCAAGTGTATTTTATGAGGCAGCACCATTTAGAGGCTGTAATTAGAGGGCTACTTATCCCAAACCTTGCATTCTCCTGGACTCTCACCACACCTGGGGGTCTTACTGTTTGAGTCATTCTTATAAGCCAAAGAATTATCACCAGAGTCTGAATCATTTGCTTCTTCATAGTTTTGTCTAGGGTAGTGTTTTTCCAAAAATGTTTATTAGCCCATTTTAGAATCAACTTGTATATTAGGACAAGCAAACTAGATGCCATGACAGTTCCCCGACCTCAGTTGCTTACCAGCATAAAGATGGAGTTGTTGCTCATTTTATAGTTCATTGTGCATTAGCAGGTTGTAAAGGTTGGTCTTCCCATGCAGGGGCGCAGGTTCTTTCCACCTAGTGTATCTGCCATCATCCAGGGCCTCAGCGTCCTCTACTGGGTCCTCTGCATCCAGCTGGAAGATAACAGAAGGAGAAAAAAACAATGTAGAGGACTCTAGTGGTTTTAGGGACCAATGCTAGAAGTGATGTACATCACTTTTGCCTACATTCTATTAGTCAGGACTCAATTACACAGTCCCATACACCTGCTCTATCCAAAAGGAAAAGAAAACAATTTTGGTGATCTCATTGCTCACCTGGGGTGCTTGTAAATATACAGATTTCAGTGCATATATTTATAATATACTTGTAAATATACATATTCAGTAGGTCTGGGTATAATATATGATATGATAGACATAACAACAACAACACACACTCACACACACATACACACACACACACACACACACACACACAATGCTACCCAGACCAACTGGATCAGAATCTTTGGGGCCTAGGAATGTAAAGTTTTAACAGATATTTTAGGTATTTTTGTGGACATTAAAGTTGGAGCACTGGCCCAGAATTGGCTTTGATGATTCCAGCACAGGGTAATTCCTCTTTTCCAAGGGTAGCCCTGTCACTGATCTTACCTTAGACACCAAGTTGAGTACCCAGAGTATTTCTGCAAATCTTTTGGTAACTACAACAACTGGAGTATCAGGACTCCCAGGATGGTTTCCCCTCAACACTCAGAGTCCAACATCCCATTAAGGGTCTTCCTCAGCAGTTTTATTCTTACCCTGGGGATATTTTAGAGCTCTATAAGTGACACAAATAAGAACCAGCCTACACAACTCAAATCTATTTGCTTTGGAGACATTATTAAGGTCACTCTTCAAGACATCATTTTATGGGGACACATGGAAAAAATTTCTCTTAGCTTTCAGTACCACACATAATTGTTTTTCTATGAGAAATCAGTTTACATGTATCTCACACTCTAAAGCATGACATTTATTGTGTTTCCCCATTGCGTTGGCTGATGGGAAGTTTGGAGCCAAAGCTTTAGACCATCTGTAGCAAGTATGCAGAACTTAATACTAGTTACCTCTTATTTTTTTATGTTTAAACCAAATATTCTAATTTACTTATTTTCTTACTTATTAAGTGTACATATTTGCATATGCTACTTAATACCTGTTTTGAATGAGTAGGTCGTGGAACTGGATTTTTCATTGTTAATGACAGAAAAGTGAACAGAAATAATGGTCCTTGATCTTTTGACAGAGTTTTAGCCCAAGGGAAATATTCCTCACAAATGACATGCATGAAGCCTGATCACTTGTTTAACCCAGTAACAATAAATTTTCTCAGAGACCTCAGAATAGAATCATTAATTAAAAGCAGATTATCTTTTCAAGACCACTATGTCCTAGTCCTCATCTCTTTTCCTAAGATAGAATCACCATATTCTGGTGATACACAGCCAGTACCGAAGCTAAATACCCCCAGGGAGCAGAGTTTTGGGTGAATGGCTCTTGGCTGTGATAAATCTTTCTCTGTCCAAACTTTCCCAAAGTAATGTTTAAGTCAAATGGCGGAAAGAAAGCTAGAAAAAAAAGTTGGGTACCTTTAAGGCATTATAAAACTATTATTTAGTAATATTTGCCCACCCTGAATTTAATAAGTAGGTTATGGAGGAGACTGAGGCACAGGTACTCAAATATCCATTCAATTAACTAAAATTTATTGAGTTGCTGTATGTTTCAGGCACTGTGTTAGTGGCTTTCACATGTTATTCACATTTTACACACACACACACACACACACACACACTCACACACACGAAATAAACACACACTCTGGGTGGGAGGTATTAAGAGGATGCGATCCCATTTCTTTTAGCAGCCCCTCACAATGGTCATTGATTTGAGGGAGGTAGCCTCCAGAGCCTTGGCCTTTGCCTTCAGCACCAAGGTCAGCGCACCTGGCTTGTCTAGGGTCTTGGAACCTTACTCCTTCAGATACTTTCACGCCTATAACAGCAATAAAGAAATATTCTTTGTCAATGAAACGCATCATTCTGATTCTTAAAAGGCATTTTATAAATTGCTCTTCATGGCGTGGTCTCTGGTGCCAGTAGAAAAATTTCTTGACAATGAGAAATGAAAATCGTCAATTTATTGGAGACCTGCTCCCTTATGAATACCGGCCACAGGCACACACACACACACACACACACACACACACACAGCCAGATGTGCTATTAGTTGGTTGAGTTCTGCTTTTGTCATTCCCAGCACCTCTTTGCCTGAGGAAGCTGTTAGCAAGAGCATTCCTTGCCTCCTGTCCCAACAAGGAGAGACTCCTGTGCACCCACGGGAAAGGGAGACGGTAGAGGTGCTCAAAGCTCAAGACTCTGATTTTCTAGCATTTGTCCTTCTAATATTGTGTATAATATTTTCATTTCATGGATGAGGAAACTGAACCTGAGAGGTTAAGCTACCTGTCTAAGATAAAACATTGAGTCAGTGACAAATGCGGATTTCCATTCTTCCTTTCTGCTGATCTTCCCTCAGCAAGATGCAGTGCCCATATTTGCCAACTGTCTCCAGTATCCACAATTCTGTACCACTCCCTCTAGTCCAATTATCTGAAAACCAAAAGAAAATCGAAAATGAGATGAAGGTCGGCTGGGACGTGAAGCAGCGCATTTGCTGCCGCTTCCTTGCTTCCTTTTTTTAGAAGCTAAAATTGACTCTGCTATTCCTGGGCGACAACCCCTAGCCTGCGGCACGGCTCCTGGCATCCTCAGGGTTCCGCGCAATCTGGGCGTCTCCAGCTGCCCCTTCTCTTCCTAGAGTCGCCAGCCTCAGACTGCAGAGCCAAACTGGGGCGGAGCGAGGGATACCCCTGTGGATGCTGCTGTCCGTGCCGCCCTAGGCGCACTGCTCCGGGCGCCGCTTCCTCTTGCTCAGCCCAAGCGCCGCTCTTCCTGGAGCGCAGAGGGCGGCGGGCGGTTGAAGAGCGGCGGGGGAGCCGCCGGGCGGAGCCTGGATTGTGCGGAGCAATGGCTTCCCCAGCCAGTTTCCTCCGGGGTAAGCATCAGTGCCAGGGAGAAGCGCGGGTCTCTCCTCAACCCCTCCCCAAGCTCACCCCGGCCAGCTTCCATCTGATTAGAATGTTTCTTCCACCTGATTAGAATGACAGTAGCTCTCAAGTCATTCATTATGAGAAGAATTTTAGGCTTAAAAGAAAAACAGGGTCCCACTGTAATTGTGAGTTGTAATAAATGCAAACTTCTGGTGCCTTCCACTGCAGTATGTAAGACAGTAAAAAATGTGTCTCGCGTCCAAACGCACTCCCTCCCCAAGCGCATTGTGAAGTCAATTTCTAACAAAGGGGACGTGTGAATATTCAACACCGAGTCTTTCAGTTTTATTTTCCGGAATCCCTGAGTCGCGCCTCCTCCCTCCCTTTTTAAATCGGCGAATACCTGTTTAAGTTTTAAAAGCACATGGAAACGCCCGCGAGCGACCATATAATTTGATTTGCCAGGCAATCTGCAGAGCGATCGCACATCATTTATAATGTTCATTGAGCATTTTGCCTAATTGTGTCTGTCTCTGAAAGGGCAGCGCACCCCCTCCCGACCGCGAGTAGCACAAGTGGCGACATTCCCATGGAGCAGCCGCGCCGCAGCTTGTCGCATTCAACTGGGGCGGCCTGGCCGCGCGCTTCCCCTCCCAGGCGACCGGGCGCGCCTGACACTAATAGCTCGGGGCTCAGGTATGAGCGGGCGCAGCGTTTGACTCTATTCAATTCACAACCGGCCGCGCTTGCAGGTGTCGCCTTTTGAAACCGCCATTCAGGAGGCCGCTGTTCACTTCTCTTTGCGCCGCGGGTTTTGTAGATGCGCAAGAATGGGACTGATTATTCCGGTGCCCACATGCCGCCCCCACACGCCCCACCCCCGGCGAGCGCGAGGCTTTCCTCAGCCAAAAGGGGCGTTTAATTCGTTCTGGGACCGCGGAGAGCCAGTGTGGCCGACAAAGACCCGCTCCCCAGGTAACTTCGGTTCCCTGCGGCCCCGGGAGGGGGCGCGCGGCGCCAGATCACCAGTCTCCGGCCCTGCGTTCACTCCCGAGCCGCAGTCCTTCAGCCCTCCCGCCGGCTCTCCAACGTGCCGCTGTCTCGCCCGCAGGGCTTGGGTGACCTCGGCCAGCGGCGCCAGCAGTCCCGGGGAGCGGGGGCAGCTGCACCCCCTTCTCGTCTTTCTTTCCCCATTGCCAGACTAGCAGGGGAGATGGAAGCGTAGTTGGTAAAAGACGGTGGCCGTAGCTGTCTGGTTTGTGCATGTTCTCTCCCTTACGGGACATCCTGCCCTTCCCTCATTTGGGGGACACATTGAGGCAATGTTTAGGGGAAGCACTGAGGACACTTGCATTGTATCCGCCTCTCGGTCATAGGACCGTGTGCGCTGAGCTCCTGGCCTAAAGCTGGCCTGGGACTTGGCCAATGTCTGCCGCGTTGGCAGGTGACAATCCCTTCGCTGCTGAGAGCTCCGGCCCGGGGCTCATTCACTGAGCCACCTGCGCCACACCTACAACTTCCCTCCCCAAACTCATGCGCCCTCGAAGGGCAGCGAGCGCCGGCTGGGGCCTCACTGGAGCCAGGATCGCGTCTCCGAAAGCCGGGCCTTTGGTTTCGGGCTGCCTACCCCCGAGGAAATAGGGGGGCGTAGTCTCGGTCGGTGCCTGCGTTCTACTTTCGCGGGCCGAGTGGGCGTTGGCCTTGGGGCGGAGGTGGGGGCCCCTTCCGCCTTATCATTGGATTTCCCCGAGCGTAGGAGGACGCCGGCACCCATTCGTTCCACTCGCTGCTCTCTGTGAGCTGCGGGGGCGGGCGGAGGCGGCGGCGCTGGGGGAGGGCCGGGTGGTCTCACTCCCCCCACCCCGCCCCGCCAGCCCGGCTGGAGCACAAGTGTTGGGATTCCCACGGACCGGCGTGCTCCGCGGCTGGAGGCCCGGCACCCGGGGCCCAGGAGACGTGGCGGACACAGAAGGGTTTGTAGACACGGTGACCTCCGCGCTCCCGATCTGAAAGGGCCTGAAAGGAGCTGTTTATGGTGCATTACCAGTCAAGGGCTCAGGTACCAGCGCCTTGTGTCGGGAAGGCCCGGCGGCCGCCCGTGCTGCAGGTGTCAACTATACAAACGCCCCGGGAGGGGGGAGGGCCGCTGGGGAGGGCACAGGGGAGGGGCGTCCTGCCGCTGCAGCCACTCGCGGGGTTTCTCTCTTTCTCCTCTACTGAGAGAGCAGCCAGCCGGGGGTGCAAACCCAGGTCCTAGAGGAATGGCAGAGAAAGCAGCGCGGGGAGGGGAGCGTCGAGGGTGTCACAGGGAGCTACAGTTTATTATTTACAGACTTCATTTGATGGAGAAGGAAGTCGGGGAGGCTTTGGGCCTCTGCACAGCCCGTCCCAGTTTCAAGGGTGAGGGCAGAGGGAGGTCACAGGAGGCTAGGACTTGCTAATGGAGGCGAGTGCCTTGCGGAGGAAGGGGCATTTACCCACGTGTTGGGCTGCTTGGGCCCCCAGGGGGCTTACCTGGATCGAACTTGAACTCCCCCCAACTAGATCCATCCTTTCCTTGTCCATCTTCCTGTGCAAAGATGGGCCTGAGTCTGGGTGATGTTTTACACATGTTCTTGGTTAAAGTAGTGGCCCTCTCACTGGTGCGAGTCACTCCCTGCACAGAAGAAACCAAGGAAGGTGCTTCTCCTCAATGAGTCACTTCCAAGGGCCCCACTGCCCCCCAAAAGCCTCTCAAGCCCTTCCAGTTGGCTTCTATAAAGCAAAACCTCAAAATGCTTTTTCCTTTGTGGGGAGATTGTTACTGGAGTTTACTTCCTAGGTCGACTCTGCAAGGCCTTCGTAAGGCCAAAATACTGGGGAGAAAATAGCACAAAAACAAACAAACAAACAAACAAAAAAACACTGCCATGGTATTAAAACAATTTTTTAAAAAGTGGTGTTTAATGATTTTCAAGGCCAACTTAAAAAGGAGGAGGAGGCAGATAGAAATTTTAGGGGTGTCTACAGGAGATATCTAAGTACTCCCAGAGGTCTTAGAGGCTGCCTGCCTCAAACATTACCTGGAAACTTCCTTTCCTTGTTGCTGGTGTGCACCATCTTTACTTTTATGTGTCATTTATTACTAGAATTAGCTTTCACTGAGTAAAACTGAGTGATTTTCTTAAAGTAACTAGGAAGTTGGGGAAACGATGGTGAATAGGATGGAGATGAGTATGTGTCTGAAAAAGTAGTTTGAAAGTAGAATAAAAGGGAGAGAATAGATTTCTTACACGTTAAAAGAAAGCCATTTCCATCTTTAAAAAAAAGACAAAATCACCCCTGCTCGCTCTCATCACATTCACAACTAAATAAGTTGTCTAAAATAGGCGTTTCATAGGTGTCTCTATTTCCTTGTTTTTATTTAGTCTTCCAAACACTGCATTCTGGCCCAGGCTCTCACACTGAAACTCTCTTCAGTCATTTTCACCAGTAACTTCCATGTCTCCAAATTTAAGAACAATTTCCAGGCTTTGTCATGCCTAAAATTGCAGTAAATAAGCCCACCATTCATGCTGACACCAAGGGCAGAATCCTTCGTATCATATTTCTTTCAATTCTCCAAGCCCCACATTTAGTAAATCACCAAGTGCTAGCAACCCTCTCTCCAAAATATCTTTCCTATCTGCCACCACCCAGCTCCGGGGTTCATAATCTCTGAGCTGTTCTACTGCTGCAGCTTTCTGATGGGTCTCCCTGCTGTAAACTTGCTTTGCTCCAATCCATTCTCCACACTGCTGCCTCAGTATCCTTTCTAAATGGCAAACTTGATTATGCTTCCTCCTGCTTAAAACCCTTCAATGGCTCTCCATTCCATGATTAATTATTTATAGATTGTAAGCATGTGAAATGGTAGTACTACTGCATGAATCAATTATATACTTTTTGTGTGTATGTGTGCTCTGACCAGCAATGGAACTGGTGACCTTTTGGTGCATGGCATGACAATCAGCCAACGGAGCCACACTAGCCAGGGCTACCTACATTACTAAGAATAAGACATACACATTTTAGAAGAATGAGCTTAAATGTGGATCATAGTTCTCATATTTTCTTTTCATACTCCAATGAATCTTCTTACCCATTCTGGAAACGACTGGTCTATATTATACCAAACTCCTTAACACAGCTTATCAGGTCTTGATCTAGACCCTTCTTACATTACCATTCTAATCATTTCTCTTTACTTCATCCTTCATGAAGTTCTTTTGTTTTTTGAAATGCCATGCTAATCACTCTGTTTGTCTGTTTCATGTTTATTTCAACCTATATTCTCCATTGTAACTGGTCTGTAAGCCATGTGGCTTTCCTACCAGTGACCCCAACTTGGGTGCCTAGCTATGGTAGAAGTTTTTCAGGGTTTTTTTTTCACTTTTTAAAAAGTGATGTATAATTGACATACAACATCTTATTAGTTTCAGATGTATGTCACAGTGATTCAATATTTATATACATTATAAAATGATCCATATTTATATACATTATAAAATGATCCTCACAATAAGTGTAATTACCACCTGTCACCATACAAAGCTATTATAATATTATAGGCCACATTTCCTATGCTGTACATTATGTCTGCATAACTCCTTTATTTTATAACTGGAAATTGTACCTCTTAATCCTCTTCACCTATTTCACCCCCCTACACCCTCCCCTTCTCTGGTAGCCACCAGTTTGTTTCCTGTATCTATGAGTCTGTTTCTATTTTCTTTTGTTTGTTCATTTGTTTTGTTTTTTTTAGATTCCACAAGTAAGTGAAATCATATGGTATTTGTCTTTCTTTGTCTGACTTGTTTCATTAACATAATGTCCTCTAAGTCTATCCACTTTGGTGGAAACAACAAGATTTCCCTCATTTTTATGGTTGAGTAACATTCCATTGCACTTTCTTTATCCATTCATATCTATCAGCGAACATTTAGGTTGCTTTCATTCTTGGCTATTATAAATAATGCCGCAATTAATTTAGGGTGCATATATGTCTTCTGATTAACTTTTTCATTTTCTTCAGATAAATCCCAGAAGTGTAATTTCTGGATTGCAGGGTAGTTCTAGTTTTAATTTTTAAAGAAACCTCCATAATATTTTCCATAGTGGCCTCACCATTTTACATTCCCACCTACAGTGTACGAGAGTTTTCTTTTCTCCACATCCTCACTAATACTTGTTATTTTTTGTCTTTTCAATAATAGCCAGACTTGAATGTAAAACCTGAAATTGCAAACCTCCTAGAAGAAAACATAAGCAGTAAGCTCTTTGACATCAGTCTTAGTAATATTTTGGGGGACTAGTCTTCTCACAGAAGAGCAACAAAATAAAAAATAAATCAATGGGATTGTATCAAACCAAAAAGCTTTTGCACTGCAAAGGAAACCAACAAAATGAAAAGGCAGCCTACTTAATAGGAGAATATATTTTCAAGTCATATGTTCAATAAGGGGTTAATATTCAAAATATATAAAGAACTTATAGAATTCAATATCAAAAAAAACAATCTGACTAAAAAACTGGGCAGAGGACTTGACTAGACATTTTCAGCAGGTGTATGAGAAGATGCTCAGCATCAGCTATCACCAGGGAATTGCACATCAAACCACGGGTTAATTCTTATTTGTAAAGCACCCAGAAAGCATGATCTGATCTTTCTGCACCTTCCTTTCTGCTCTACTCAAACCTACCCAGCCATTTAAGTGTCCCTTAAGTACTGGGGACTTCTTTTTTTTTTTAAATTTATTTATTTTTGTTACAGATGTTTCTCCTTTTTTTCCCATTGACACCCGCTTCCCCATTCCCCCACCCCATCCCCAGCTTTGTTGTCCAGTCCATTAGTTATGCATATATGCATATAAGCTCTGTGGTTTATCTCCTCCCCCCCACCCTCTCTTCGGAGGGTTGTCAGTCTGTACCCTACTTCCACGTCTCTGGGTCTACCCTGTTCCTTAGACTGTTATGTTCATTATATTCCACAAATAAGTGAGATCATATGATATTTGTCTTTCTCTGCTTGGCTTGTTTTGCTTAGGATAATACTCTCCAGGTCCCTCCATGTTGTCTCAAAGGATAAGAGATCTTTCTTTCTTATAGCTGCATAGTACTCCATTGTGTATATGTACCACCACTTTTTATCCATTCGTCTACTGATGGACACTTGGGCTGATTCCAGATCTTAGCTATTGTAAATAGTGCTGCTATAAACATAAGGGTACATATATTCTTTCTGATTGGTGTTTCAGTCTTCTTAGGGTATATTTCTGGAAGTGGGATCACTGGGTCAAATGGCAGTTCAATTTTTAATTTTTTTGGGTAGCACCATAGTGTTTTCCATAGTGGCTGTACCAGTCTGCATTCCCACCAGCAGTGTACTAGAGGCTGTCTTTACTCCATTGTATGCTCTTGCCACCTTTGTCAAATATTAATTGAGCATAATGTCTTGTGTCAATTTCCAGGTTCTCTGTTCTGTTCCACTGGTCTATATGCCTGTTCTTGTGCCAGTACCAGGCTGTTTTGATTACAATAGCTTTGTAGCATAACCTGATATCCGGTATTGTGATCCCACCTACTTTGTCCTTCTTTTTCAAGATTGCTGTGGCTATTTGAGGTCTTTTTTGGTTCCATATGAACTTTTGAAGTATTTGTTCTATTTCTGTGAAATATGTCGTTGATATTTTCATGGGGATTGTATTGAATCTATAGATTGCTTTGGGTAGTATGGACATTTTAATGATGTTAATTCTTCCAATCCATGAACAAGGTATGTGCTTCCACTTTTTTTACATCTTCCTCTATTTCTATTTCTATTTTCAATGTCCTGTAGTTTTCTACAAATAGGACCTTTACTTCTTTGGTTAAGTTTATTCCTAGGTATCTTAATTTTTTTGCCATGATGGTGAATAGGATTGTTTTTTTAGTTGCTCTTTTTGTGAGTTCATCATTGGTGTAGAAGAATGCTGTTAATTTCTTGACATTAATTTTGTATCCTGCTACTTTGCCAAATTCATTTATTAAGTGTAGTAGATGTTCGATGAAGTCTTTAGGGTTTTCTATTTATAATATCGTATCATCTGCGAATAATGACTTCCTCTTTTCCAATTTGGATCCTTTTTATTTTTTCTTCATGTCTGATTGCTGTGACTAAGACTTAGTACTGGGGACTTCTAATGCTGGTGACAACATAAATCCCTCACATCATTTTAATCAGAATAGGGAAATGTCATAAAATGTATGCTGTGTTTACAGCTTTGGTTCCACCTAGGATATCCCTTAACATGCTTAGGAATATCTGCACATATTCCTGACTCCATCTTAAATTTTCACCTTGGGTCTGTGCTCAGGCTTGGTAGGTTCCAAGCTTCTAAAAAAAAAAGAAAGAAAGAGAGAGAGAGAGAGAGAGAGAGAGAGAGAAGGATGAGGAACATGTGAGAAAATGAGATGTTCTACCACAAGATGTGTGTGAGTTACTACCTGCCAATGAGCCAGCTCTGACTCCTGGGGACCCTATGAATGAGTGATGTCCACAGTGTCCTGTCCTCAACAGCCCTGCTCAGCTCCTGTAGACGCAGGCCTGTGGCTTCTTTTATGGAGTCAATCTGTCTCATATTTGACCTTCCTTTTGTCTTGCTGCCTTCTGTTTTCCCCGGCATTCTTGTTTTTCGAAAGAACGCTGCCTTCTCATGATGAGCCCAAGTGAGACGGCTTAAGTACTATCACTTTGCCTCAGTGATGTTTCAGGCATAACTTTCTCTAGGACCCTTTTGTCTTTCTGGTGTTTCAGGGTATCTGTAGAGCTCCCCTCCAACACCATATTTCAAATGAATCCGTTTTCTTCCTATCAACCTTCTTCACTGTCCAACTTCTGTACCCATACATAGTAGTTGGGAATATGAGGGTGTGGATCACCTTAGTCTTGGTCTCTAATGACACATCCTTGCTCTATGTGATTTTTCCTAGTTCTTTGATTGATGCTCTTCCGAGTCTCAGCCTTCTCCTGATTTCTTGGCTTCAATCTCCATTTAAATTGATGACTGAACCAAGGTAACAATGTCAATGTCTTCTTTGTCTGTTAAAGTTGTATATTTCTTCTGCCGTCCTGAGTCACGTCTTCTTGATGTTCAGAGGCTATCTGCTTTGACACTTTCTTCTTTCAATATCGTCAGAAGTTGTTTCAAATCATTGCTACTTTCTGCCACGAAGATGGTGTCATCTGCATATCTTAAGTTACTGATATTCCTTCCACTATGAGGCACATACAGGGAAATGGGCTCCCCAGGCTGGCAATGACTAAATAAAGGTAAGATTCAAAGGACATAAGTAAATTTTTGAAGACCTTCAAAATGCTTTCAGTAGACTGCAATAAGGGCACACACACCACATTTAGAAAGTGCATTCCTGTGGTTTATGGCACTACCTTTTAAAGAGCACTAATAAAATGCCAGAGAGAGGATGATTTGGTTGCTATGTGTTGCTCACACCTTCGTGGAGCAGATGTTTTCCTTTATGGCCTCTAGCTGAGACAAATGGCCCTGAACTAATCAGCTTTTAAAGAGGGCCAAAAAAGATAATTTGGAGCACTGGGTATTCTTTGAGGACATGGGTCTTGGTGGGGCATATATGTGGTCATCGTCAGGCCACTGCATGGCTGGGATGGGGTGGGGAGTGGAGGCAGGTGTTTAAAGTTGAATGCAGGTTGGTAGGAGTCAAATGTCCATGTTTTTCCATTCTTCACTCTTTCATACTTCAAAATGTTCTTCTTTCTCACTTCCGAATTCTTCCTCCAGATTTTTCTCTGCTCTCATTTTACTTAATTTCCTATTTCCTTTGCTTCCCTGTCCCTTTTCCTCTCTCCGTCGAGTGCTTTCACCTGAAGCCAAACGTGCATTTTGATAATCATCTGGAACAGTGTTTCTCAAACTTGACTTCTAATGTAGCTATATATTTATAAACATATATATATGCATATGTGCACTTACATATAAACATTTTACCCTTTTCATAGAAAAACAACAACCAATAAAAGCCCTCTTTTTCAGTTTAAATGATTATTAATATAAAATTGCTTAAATGCTTATAATGTTGGTATATATTCTTAATGTGTGTTGTTCTTAAATAACTATGGAATCAAAAAAATAAAAATCTATAAATCTATAAATGAAATTCAAATGAACCTTAACTTAATGTGAGAGATGATGTGACTTTGTTGTAGTGACATTTACCATCTAGAGTTGACGTGATGGTGGTCCCTGGCATCAGCCCAGTGCGGGGCACGCGATGATGCAGTTCCCCCACAGGCTAATTCAACCACCACGAGCACCTTGATTTTCTAGCTAGTTTGTGGTTATTTGGTCTTCTTGACATGAGCACAATATCTGTGTCTTGTCTCTAGTGTGAAGCCTTTAAAACAGCCTGTTGGCACCGCCATGGCCTTAAATACAGATGTAGACTCAGATTCAGGCTTCAAGCTCACAGGTAGGGCTCGTTTATCAGGAGGTCATACAGATGGACCAGAACCTACTAGTACTTTGTTGTCACAGTCTTTTAAGATTGTCATCTAAACAATGTTACAAAATGGGGGGGAAATGTCATAATTAACTTTGGAGCATAGATTTAAGAAATTTGGACCCAGAAAATCAGAGGTCCCCAGACACGAGTCTCCAGGATAGCTCCACATCAGGGACATCCACTCCTGGGTCTGGAAACTCCCTGCCGTGAAGAGGAAAAAGGCTGCCAATACAATCCATTGATTTCAGAAGCACGAGCAGATTGTATTGTATAACAGGCCCAGCTTATTTTTCCTTCCCACTGAGCAAAGACCTCTGGCTTCCCTGCAAGGCCCGTGAGAATGGGAGCATAAGGGAGGAAGGCTGACTGCTGCCCAACTCCTGTGGCAGGGAGATTAGGTAACTTGTCCAAACAGCTGGTCAGTGGCAGAGCCACTGGGCTCCAGGCCATCAGGCTCCAGGGCCTACATGCATGAGCTCTGTGCTACCGGTCTCTCTGGCTGGATGCCTGGGGACTGCGGTGAAAGTGGGGTGCTGCTTCCCATGTGACAAAAATACGCTCATATCTCTAAGTGAGGTCTTGTGGTGTGCAACCTGGTGCATGGTGGAGTACATGCAGGTGCCTATTTCTTGGACTGTCCAAGCATGAAAAGTGCATTTCCAGACAGCTTTCCCAAATAACTGACGGTCCTTGACTAATACAAGGCACTTTCTTGCTTGAACCAGGCATGGTCTGGCATCAGCTTCTTCAGGCACAAGTTAATCCAGCTGAAGATGACGGTTTGCTCTAGACAGAATTTTAAGGGCACAACACTAAAAGTGTCATTGCAATACCCCAACATCTTCAGGACCGCTGGTATGTTGATATGAAAGCTGTTATTATTGTTAACAATGTAGAAAAAATTCTGAGGGAATCAAAATCATGGCCTTCCAAGCAAGGAATACAGTCAGACCACAGACAAAATCCAAAGGCGTTCTAAGAGATGCTGAACCTGAACTATGCGTTCCCAGGATTGAGTGGTGCTCAAGTGAAAATAAAAGTATCCGATGGCGAAGTCATACGATGAACATCACACCACCATGAAAGCCTCTCAGTAAAGATACGGGGAAACCATGATGAGATTCAGTCCAAGGAAAAACACAAAATACAAACCTAAAAATACATGGAAGAAAAATAGTCCCAAATGTTAACAGTCATCCCCTGTAGGCTGTGGGACTGTGGCCAATGCAGACGAGGTGGTGGTTTTAATGAGCAGTGACTAATTTTCAATTTTCTTCGTATGGTCAAATCCCTCTAAATTTTGTTCGATATTGATTTCGTGCAGCAAGTAGGATTTCATCCAGTGCATCCATTCCAGCTGCCCTGCATGTGAGACAGGCAGCTGCACAGAGGGCTCCCTCAGCACCTGCCCCGCCAGCCCTCCCGGCCCGCCTTCCAGGGGGCCCTTGCTGACTTTTGAAGATGGTACAAGCCGATGACCAAGCCCTTGGGAGGGCTCCTCCGGGGCTTATATGAGGACATCATAAACTCCAAAACTGTTTTAAAAAATAAGTTCACTAATTTTTTTAAAAAAGTTCTGCATATATGTTCACACACAGTTGTCCACCCCTTATTCATGGTTTTTGCTTTCCATGGTTTCAGTTACCCGCAGTCAACCATGGCATGAAGATATGAAATGGAAAATTCCAGAACTCAGCAATTCATAAGTTTTAACTTGTGTTCTGTTCTGAGTAGCTGGATGAAATCTGTGCCATCCCACTCTGTCCTGCCCAGGCAGTGAATCAGCCTTTATCCAGCACCTCTATCCTGTATCCTAGTGGCCGTCTCGGTGATCTGAGGGACTGGAGAGGGACTGCACTGCTTGTGTTCAAGTCACCTTTATTTCACTTAGTAGTGGCCTGATAGCACAAGCGTAGTGATGATGGCAACTAGGATATGCCAAAGAGAAGCCAGGAAATGCTTCCTTTAAGTAAAAAAAGGTGAGTACAGTACAATTAGATATATATATTCTTTTATCCTCACCCGAATACATTTTTGCATTTATCTTCAGATTGAGCAGAGGGAGAGAGGGAGGAAGAGAGAGAGAGAAACAACGATGTCAGAGAGACACACTGACTGGCTGCCACCCGCATGACCCCAACTGGGCCGGGGACAAACTGCAATCAAGGTACATGCCCTTATCTGGAACCAAACCTGGGACTCTCTGGTCTGCGGGCCAATGCTCTAACCGCTGAGCCAAACCGGCCAGGACACAGTAAGATATTTTGAGAGAGAGAAACCACATTCACATAAGTTTTATTTCAGTATATTTTATAACTACTCTATTTTATTAGTAGTAATTATTTTTAATTTCTTACTATACTTAAGTTACCAAGTAAACTTTATCACAAGTATGTAGTATAGGAAAAAACATAGTATATATAAGATTCGGTAATGTCCCTGATTTCAGGCATCCACTGGGGGTTTCAGAATTGTAACCCCTGCAGATAAGAAGCGACTACTGTATTTCAAAAATCAAAAGATTCCAAAGAGTATACAATGAAAAATTCTGTCGATTAGCCACTGAATTCCTTTCTCAATGCAACTAATGTCATCAGTGTCTTGTGTATCCATTTAGAAATGTTTGATACCCCCCACAAATGTGCTCACATATACTCACTGTCCTTTTTTTAAAAATTTATTTTATATTTTGCTAATCCTTACCAGAGGATACTTTTTCATTGACTTTTTAGAGAGAGTAGAAAGGTAGGAGGGAGGGAAAGACAAACATCAATGGAGAGAGACACATGGATTGGTTGCCTCCCACACAACCCTGACCAGGGTAAGGGATCAAACCTGCAACCCACGTACATGCCCTTGACTGGGAATCGACCCTTTAGTCTGCGGGCCCATGCTCTCACTGCTGAACCAAACCGGCCAGGGCTCTGTGCTCTTTTTAGCATGCCAGTGAGCGCATACTAGCCACTCTTTCTTCTTTCGCTTAGTGTGTCTTGAAGATCATTTCACATCACTACATCAAAAGCATTCTTCTTTCCTATGGCTCCTGACTATTCCATTCCATGGTGGATGTACCACAATTCAAGCAAGGCCCTACAGATGGACATGAAGTCAGAAAACACAAACAGCTTAGAAAAGAAACAGAAAAATAGCCCCAAATTCCTGTTTGTATTAAATTCTTTTCTTTTTCCTTTCTGTTCACTCTGGAGGCTAAGACACAGGAGTCTGGTAATAGTGACCTGTGGTGTTTCCATTACTGAAAGTCAAACACCTTTCAAAATAACAAGACTGAAGGACAAAGCTCAGAAGCTTTGCTACTCACCAAATAAACCTTGGCGAAACCCACTTATTTGGATAATTATATCAGCATTTCAGAGTTTCTCCCTCAAAGGATTAATGTTTAACAATAGAAACGGAAAAGGGGGAAGAAGGAAGGAGGCGGTGCTGGGCACCGGGATTTCCTCTGTTTCCTGGCAGCCATGTGCTACGCACCCTCGTTCCCAGATGAGACGTGGCCCCATTTTGGGTTTTAGGTTGAGTAGCGTCAGAATGGAGAGTGTCTAATGGCAAACACTGGAAGATGATGCTGGCATTCCCTTGTGCTGGAAATCCACATATTTCCATTTGTGGCTCCGTGGTACCAGCTGTGTCATTCCAGGAGAGTTGCTTAGCCTTTTTGAATCTTACTCTTTGCAAATAATAAAAACACCTGCCCAGTTTACCTCACAATGCTGCATTAGAAGCAAACAAGGCAACCCATGTGAAAATCGTATTTAATCAACTACATTAAGTCTGAAAACAAAGGAGGGGCAGAAAGATACTATGTAACACGTGAGACAAAGAACCAGCCAAACCTTGTGTTAACTCTGACCTTTCCTCCTGGGGATTTAGCCCACACCCTGGGCATGTGCCCTGACCAGAAATCTAACCTCCTGCCCGTGCAGCCACAGGTTTAAGGCCAAATAAGAAAGATACACTTTATCTTGCAGATAAACATGCCTGAAAGTCCTCTAAAATGCTCATTCCCATCTTTTCTAATGTTAGCCTTATTCCTTTTTCCTTTCTTAGGATAGATAAATATAAAACCTTCAAACCAAATCAAGGAGCTCAGACTAGTGGAAGAGGAAGGGGAGGGAAACAGAGAAAACCAGAGAGAGGTCAGCATAGCATCTGACAACATGCAAAGTCAATGGACAATGAAGTAAACACATGAAGAGAATGGAGGGTAGGCTGTTGGAAGGAGGCCTTTAAAAAACTTTTTTTTCGTTATTGGTTTTAGAGAGAGAGGAAGCGAGAGGGAGACAGAAACATCTATGAGAGAGAACATTGATTGGCCGCCTCCTGCATGCCCCCCACTGGGGATTTAGCCCACACCCTGGGCATGTGCCCTGACCAGAAATCTAACCAGCGACTTCCTGGTGCATGGGTCGATGCTCAAGCACTGAGCCACAACGGCTGGCTGGAGGGAGGCCTTTTAAACTCAGTCAAAGTGTTCGGCCTCTTCTATGTCAGTCATTTCCAAGATGGAATAAAATGTCACATGATCACAGTGGGTCTTCTGAGTGGAAAAACATCCATAATCTATCTTTGTAGTATGACTTTGGGGGCCATAGAAAGTCCCATAATCCCATCTTTAGTTTTGCATACTTTGCCTCATGCTGGGAATTGCTCCATTCAGTGGTTCCTTTCTCAGCACATCAGGAGGTGCAGCCAGGACTCTGCAGAGTCCGGGCTGGAGATCAGGAAGGTGATACCTGGTAATCTGGGCCAGTTCACAACAGCACCCCCACTGACTACGTTGCATATCAATATAAATACGCTTTTTATGAGTGAGTGGAAACAGGGTTGGAATCTGGTCTCAGCAACCAGTGGAACCAGCACTGAGCTGAAGTGGATTTGGACGGACAGTAACCTACTGTTTGACCTTAGGGAAGTCACTGAACATCTCTGGACCTCAGAGACCTTTCAGCATTTATCCAGCTTTCCAGTTTTCAAATCCTTTTCTAAGGGATAAAGGGTGGGTTGATGAGAGCACCCAAGTGGGGAGAAGAAAGGTTTCACAGAACAGGGAAGGAGGGAGAATGGCAAAGAAAGGAGAAGCAGACACAGAAGAAGACAAATCAGACACCCGGCATCACTCCTGTGTTTATGAGTTCGGAAGGAGAAATTTGGGTCAGGAGGAATTAATCTGAACCATTTTCAAGTTGAGAGATGGACCATAAGTCACATCCACAAGTACTTGCTTGTGGGCACTAAGCGAGGCGTGGATGTTCTGGGGATACCCGGGTTCAGTGGAGTTTCGGCTCAAGCAGGGAAGACTCAGCCAGGCATTGAGCACTGGGGGACATAGGAAGGGGAGCTGAAGGAGGGAGAGCCTGGACTCTGCAGTCTTCATTAATAGACCCTGCCTGAAATTCATCCTGGGAAGGAGCCAGGGATCTGGGGTCCAAACCTCCAATCATTGTTCCTAGAAGCTGGGGAAAGAGTTTCGAAATGTACAATGAGAAACAAATAAACAAGTATTCTGGTCCTTGAGACCCCTGAGAGGGAGGGAGGCAGGGAGAGGCAGAAAGAAAAAAAAGGGGAGGGAGAGAGAGGCGCATCAGGGCTTCCTCGATGCCCAGGGGCCCTTCACAGAAGGCCTACTGGAACTGAGCACCTCAAAGACAGCAGAAGCTTCCAAGCAGCCCTGAGGTGTGGTGGGAGTATACTGGGCCCAGCACTGAGTTTCCTTCAAAAGACTTGAAAATGTCTTGAGGCCTCACCAGAATTTGGCACCAAAAAGAACCAAGTGCCACTACCAAGGAGATAATGTTATTTTATAATGAGGTGAGGGTTTATTATAAGTTTAGGGGACACTTCTCCTGAGGACACAGGGTAGAGCGACTTGAAGCTGTGTCCAGCACTCCATGAAGTGCCTGGAACCTTTCCATCTTGTCCCTTCTCCATGTTCCCCCTCTGCCCAGAGCAACGGTTCTCAATCTGTGGGTCATGATCCCTTTGGGGGTCCAATGACCCTTTCATAGGGGTCGCCTAAGACATAACAGTAGCAAAATTACAGTTATGAAGTAACAAGAAAAATAATTTTATGGTTGGGGGTCACCACAACAGAAGGAACTGAATTAAAGGGTCCAGGCATTAGGAAGGTTGAGAACCGCTGGCCCAGAGGATCCAGGGAGTGAGGAGGGTGGAGGTAGAATGAGAGTTCTGGTCTCCAGCCTGGCAAGACAAGGTTCTCCTCACCCAACTTGTTGTTTCAAGAGGCAGGGTGCCCTTTGTGACCTCCAGCGACCCAGAGGAAATTTCCTTTATTAGTGTTGAAGTCTTTCTTTCTTTTTTTTATTAGAGAAAACAACAGTTTTGTCTGAAGGCCAGGGTGTGTGTGCATGCATGCCCACACTAGTATCCCAGGATCAGCACTTGCAGCCCTAACCCTCACTTCTCAATGAGACCAGTCTGTAGACAGACAGCAATCCTTGAAAGGAAAAAATGGTGGGGGTGGGAGGGAGAGGGTGAGGAGAGTTGTCTGGCACAAGTGAATATCTTCTCTTTCCTCCTGCTCTATGCTCAGCCATGCAGTCCAGGAGCTGCTGAAAACTCTCATGCTAAGTCTGCTCAGCTTCATGGGACAGTAAGGTTCCCCCCCCCCCCCCCCCGGCACCTGACTTCCCACTAGCTCACCTGAGTGCCCAAGGTACATTTTTGTACTCTTTCTCCCACAAATTCATGAAGCATATGTAAGGTGATTAAATTTTTTTTTCTTTATTGATTTTAGAGAAAGGGGAAGGGAGAGGGAGAGGGAGAAACATCGATTGGCCACCTCTTGCATGCCCCCCATTGGAGATCTGACCCACAACCTGGGCATGTGTCCTGACCAGGAATCAAACCAGCGACCTCTTGGCGTATGGGGCCGATGCCCAACCACTGAGCCACACAGCCGTGATGTAAGATGATTTTCACTGGAAGCTGACTTAAAATCACACTGGGTAAAAAGATACCCAGGTACACACTTGCTGACTCCTATGGCCCCCAGTCATCTGCCACCTCCGCCCCCCAACACATCCATGACACAAACACACTTTCTCAAGAGTCACCTAGATCTATCAGAGCTAGATCTTGAAGAGAGTCTTCATGGGCGGGGATCCAGTCTTTCCTTCACTGAATGGTTATTCATACTTTGGATACGGTGTTGAAGTCTGGTCATTTGTTACCCTTCCAAATGATCTGGTTGCTCCAAGGGCATGTTCCTAAATGGCTTTAATCTAACTATTTGAGGGAGGGGAGAGGAAGGCCTTTTCGAGATAAGGAGAATTGGATGTGCGTCACCAGCTGGTTAGATCCCTGGTCTGGATGCTCCAACACCAACAGCTTCCCCTCTTTCTGAGGGGAGAAAGATGAGCCTAAACGCAGGGAATCGCAGTTGGGTCTCTGACCCAGGGAACCTGTCCACATTAGCATCATTTTAAGAACTGTCACCTCATTAGGAAGATGCATGGGCTGAGAAGCTAACACGGGACGGAACAAGCTGAAAAACAGTATGTCTTCAGCTTAAAATTGTCTGGGATTCTTGACTACCACCTTCTCTCCACCCCAGGTTGGGTCATCTCTGATCTTTTAATCTTATAAATATTTTGCTCTTAACTTTTTGGTCTCAGAATTCAGTTAAATATAGTGTATTGCCTAAAACCAGGAAACTTGTTTAAATTACAGTTCTTAAGAGGCATGAAATTGGATGTTGAAAAGAGTAGGAACACCCACGAGAATCCTCTAGTGGGACAAGGGTCTGAAAAAGGAAGCGGATGACCCAGGATGACAATGCTTCAGTTCTCTGTTGAGAGAACACGCGCCGTCCACTGCGCTGCTTAGCTCTCCAGGGGCGGAAGCTGGAACTGGACTTTTGACAGGAATTGCCCCAACCTTGAAAGTGTTTCTTTGTTACTCTTAAACTGAGGAATTCGTGTTGTATCGCAATTCGTAATAAGGTGTATCATGGGGCAGAGTGCACACGGTTGGTGTTTTTATGGTAGGATAAAAAAGAAAAAAGAAAAGAAAAGAAATTAAGGACCCGGCGGCCTTCAGAAAGGTGAGAGACTCTGGCTTGAAACTGGTCACAGGTTACCCTTTAACTTCCCGCCCTCCCTCCGGACAGCTTCGGAGCAGAAGATTCAACTGACTTTTTTTGTACTAGGTTTTATTGATCCTAGAGTCTCGATTTGCTTTCCGAAGAAACGTGCCTCAGTGAACTGCCTTGCAGGCAGCCCCTCCTGTGTTCCCATTTATTTCCCTGGGCCGCGTCAGGGAGGGATGACAAGGCCAACCCAGAGTCGGCGTCTCTGGGGACGGATACCTGCATCAGATTCAGGCTCCGTAGCAGGCAGCCCGAGGCTGGCGCCTCTAGATCCCGCGCAGCGTCTGGGACGCCTTGGGAACTGGACCGCGTCGCCTTCAAAACCCACTGGCACACATTGTGCCAACTTTACAAGAGTCCTTGTAAGGTTCGGGGATAAGTTAGAACCCAGGCTGGAGGCCTGCGCGCCCCAGATATGGGGATGGCGAAATGCACCAACCCAGACCTGCCAGGCTGCAGGCAGTTTCTGTGCCTATCCCAAGAGAAGTGAGCTCCGCGCGTCATCTGCTCCCACCGTCCGGGCCGTCAGCGCGCACCCCTAGGACGTTTTGTAGCTGTGCGATGACGCCCTGTGCTGTTACCCTCGTGAGGACGGCTCTGAGCAGCGCGTGGGCAGGTGACCAGCGCGGCAGGCTGCAGGTGCCCTTGGAGTGGTGCGCCCCTCAGGTACTTGCCTGAGGAACAAGCTGGGAGGAGCAGGAGGAGCCCCTGACAGCGTAGACCCCGCCTCCATTCCGCCCTAGGAACTCCCAACCCGAAGAGAGCTTCTCCCGCCCCGGCGCCGCCGGCCGGGCCCCCGGCCCCCCTCCCCGCCGGCTCGGTGATTGGCTGGCGCTGCGGGTCCCTGGCACGCGCCTGTGGATGTAGTTATAAGAATCCTCGCGTGCCGGCCCTCAGCTGCAGCAAGTCGGCCACAGCCCTCCCCAGCGCAGCGCGGGCGCCGCCAGAGCGCAGCGGCCGCGGGCACTCCAAGGAGGCCGGGGGCGGGGAGCCGGCGGGCCGCCCCTACTGCCTCCGGCTCAAGGACCTGGGAGACCGGGAGGAAGGGGACTGCCAGACAAGCAAAAACTATAACATCAAACTTCCAGAGAGCCACTTCAGGCTACCAGCACCTCCCTCGGGCCTGCGGCAGCGCAGAGCATGGACGCGGTGCTGCTAGAGCACTTCCCCGGGGGCCTGGACGCCTTCCCGTCTCCTTACTTTGACGAGGAGGACTTTTTCACCGACCAGTCCTCTCGGGACCCTCTGGAGGATGGTGATGAGCTGCTGGCGGACGAGCAGGCCGAGGTGGAGTTCCTCAGCCACCAGCTGCATGAGTACTGCTACCGCGACGGGGCGTGCCTGCTGCTACAGCCCGCGCCCTCGGCCGCCCCGCACGCGCTCGCCCCGCCGCCCTCGGGGGGCCCAGGCGAGCCAGACGACGTTGGCGGCGGCTACTTCTGCGACGCGGGGGCGCCCTCCAGCGGCTTTCCCTACTCGCCCGGTTCGCCGCCCTCGTGCCTGGCCTACCCGTGCGCCGGGGCGGCCGTGCTGTCCCCGGGGTCCCGGCTGCGCGGCCTGAGCGGGGCAGCAGCGGCGCGGCGGAGGCGGCGGGTGCGTTCGGAGGCCGAGCTGCAGCAGCTGCGACAGGCGGCCAACGTGCGGGAGCGGAGACGCATGCAGTCCATCAACGACGCCTTCGAGGGACTGCGTTCTCACATCCCCACGCTGCCCTACGAGAAGCGCCTCTCCAAAGTGGACACGCTGCGCCTGGCCATCGGCTACATCAACTTCCTCAGCGAGCTGGTGCAGGCCGACCTGCCTCTGCACGGCGGCGGCCCGGGAGGCGGCCGGGGGCCCGGCGGTGGCGGGCGTCTGGGAGGAGACAGCCCGGGCAGCCAGGCCCAGAAGGTCATCATCTGCCATCGAGGCACCCGTAAGTGCGTTCGCATTCTAGCTCAGGGAGACGGGGACGAATGCGGGAAGGTCTTGGAGGGCAAATGGTCCGTGGGCACCGGCGACCTTGAACGCGAGCTGGCGTTTTTCAGGTTTTTCCCGCCACTTTGACCGTGGCTTAGAGGGCACACAACCACAGTGGACTGCAGCTAGCTCCTGGGATTCCGGGGAGGGGGGCGCTGGGGACTTGCAGAGTGGAGGGAAAGGGTCATTCCAATGTGACCTAAGACTCCTGTTGTGTAGAGGAGTCCGGGAATGGACCCTACAGGACTGGAGGGCTCAGCTGGGAATAGAGTTGGACATTCACACACTGTTTTCTCTTCTCACTTCCTCAGGGTCCCCCTCCCCCAGCGACCCGGATTATGGCCTTCCTCCCCTTGCAGGACACTCTCTATCATGGACTGATGAAAAACAACTCAAAGAACAAAATATCATCCGAACAGCCAAAGTGTGGACCCCAGAGGACCCCAGAAAACTCAACAGCAAATCTTCCTTGAACAACATAGAAAACGAACCTCCCTTTGAATTTGTGTCCTGAGAAATCCCAGAGTCCCCTGAGGATCTCATTATGTCTCTGTGCATATTGTACATGTAAATATCTATAATGTAAATGTAATTTAAGAATCACATTTTTTTCTAATGGCAATCAACTGTTTGTTATTTATCTATTTATTATGCTGTCAAGTTAATGAAATAGATTCTCTTTTTAAATATATAATTTATATAATTTATCCTGATTTTCTAAAAATATGCAATAGCCTATGATTTCCCCCCAGCACCTTTGGCAGAACGTTATTGGAAGAACTCTAGCTAGAAAATTCGCGCTAATTTATTGACAGATACGGTTTATTTCTAAGCGATGTTAATAAATGTTATTTACACCCCTTTCTAAAAGTTATTTGTTTAATACATGATGGGGGGAGGGGTAACTATAGCTCTAAAAAGAAGAATTAATTTACTTTGTAAAAGATAACCCAACCAGAGACTCAAAATGTAGCTATCTAGTAAGAAACCATATTCTAATGAGATTTAGCTGAAAGGGAGTGGATTGGAAGGTGAAGCCCCAACTCCCTTAGAGCACCCTTCTGCATCACCTGCCCTAAATAGTGACCTTTGCCTGTATTTTTTTTTTATCCTCATCTGAGCATATATTTTTCATTTTTTGTTCAGATAGAGTGGGAGGGAGAGAGAGGAAGACGAGAGAGAGAGAGAGAGAGAGAGAGAGAGAGAGAGAGAGAGAGAAACATCGATGTGAAAGGGACACATGGAGTGGCTGCTACCCGCACAACCTAACTAGGGCCGGGGATAAACTGCAACCGAGGCACGTGCCCTTAGTGGGAACCGAACCCGCGTCTCTCTGGACCGCACTTTGCCTGTATTTTCATCCTACCCTTCAAACACTCTGTGAGGCAAGTAGATCATGGTGCACTTATACCCACTTTTCAGAGGGAAAAACTGAGGCTTAGAGACGATGTTTGACTTACCCAAGGTTACCCCTACTCTTCTTAATCATAGTGTATGAACTGAATTCGCTGTGTGCGGTGGGAACAGGAGTCTAGTTTCGGGCCTGGCCTTTGGAAGGGGTCTTTGTGCTTCCACCGGCTGGTTGCTCTTGAGCTCCCCTGTGGCCTATCCCTTCCGCAACTGCAGCATCGGGTGCATGGAACTTAGACATATTCCTCTTAAAGGAGATTGATTGGGCAGGTGACTGCGGATACTGAGACCCGGAAACCCCTCGAATGCCTTCTAACAAAATCCAGGGTCCTCTAGGTAAGGCGAGAAGAAGCATGCCCTCTTCCGCAGCCACTTCTGCAAATGGGTTATTTCTAAAACTGCGTTTCGCCTCCAACAGAATTTCGTCTTTGGCAAGCAGCCTGGTCTGGGAAGAAAGTGAGCCTAGCGCGGAGGGCGGAGGGACGCCCCCTAGCGACGGGGAGAAGCTCGAGGGTGCGGCCGGGGTCGTTCAACAGGAAAGCCCTGGAAAGTCCGGGCTGCGGCGGGCGGGTCTCCTTCGCCACTATCCGCGGCTCCTGGGCCCTCGGGGCGCCTTCCCTTGGCCCAAGCCCGAGCTTGCCTTGGCTGACCCGGGGCCCGGAGCGCGCTCAGACGCCGCGGGCGCGAAGGGAAAGTGTGGAGCAGCCTGCGTGCCGCAGGCGCGCACCTTCCCGTGGATCAGCCACCCCCGCGCAGCGGAGCCGACCCAGGAGAGTTTGCTCCATCGCAGGTACCCGCCTGGTCCTCGAGGGTACAATCAGGAATTTTTCCGGTGCCCAAGGACAATATGTCTGCAGCATGTTAATTGCTTTAACCTAGTTTCAGGCCCACCGAGGGGTTCCCCACGCTCCGCGGGTGCTATGGACGTCGTCCAAGAGCAATTAAAGCGAGGCCGCGAGCCCGACCCCGCAGCCCGGCCCAGCCAGACACTGGGAGATGCCGAGTCTCGAAAGTCCCAGGAGGCCCTTGGCCGTGGACCCTCTCACCCCTTCCAGCCAGCGCAGCCTCTCCCTTCCCTCCCCCTGATAGATGGCGATTTCACACTGGAGTCAGAATTTGGGAACTAGAGAAAATAATTGGATTTTGTCCTGTATTAGGGTCTCATTAAACACGAAAGTTGCTTTTG